>NW_019385026.1:116459-131269 GCF_000671375.1 Centruroides sculpturatus
ATAAAATCTTCGATAAAACGAAGAATTAAAATCCCACAGGTATTCGTGAGCCTGAATAAGCTCGATCAATCTCGATTCTGTAAAAGTATTAATCCTCTGACTATCCGCCATGATGATGAACTATTTTCAATGTTGTCACTGTATGACGTGGCATAAAGGCGTTTGTTGATTGGATGCGCGTTTGCAATCGTCGCGAGTAGAACAAACTTTTTGTTTCTAGTTGCGATTGCAGTCGCGCCGGTTTTCGAGGGGGGATTACTAGTTAACGGGAACAGCCGTCGCGGTTGCAGTCGCCTGCGCGGCTGGAAATCGCATAGTGTGACCAGGGCTTAAGGGAGATGTGTTCTGGCTCGGTTTCTGTGGGGCGTGGTTGAGGTGGTGGACGACGTTTTTTCTGCTGAACGTAACGTCGAATGATATAATAAAGGCGGCATCCCAGAACAATAGTACTCAGGCAACTTGTGATTACCGTTATGACGGTTGAGAGGTAGGATGGAGATGTTGATTTAGTTGTCATTTGTAATAGGTGATTGAGGTCATAAGTGACGTCTGATAAGGATCGGTCTGCTAACTTGATATCGTAGTCGGAGATTAAATTTTTTTTTTGGGTTTGTGATTCTAGGAGACGTTTTTGAAGCATTTGAAGTTCAGTTAGATTTAAAAGTTGTTCAATTTGAGGAACTACTAGGTGTTGTGTTATCTCAAGTTGTAAGGTTGATTGTCTTTGAAAGTGTGAGGTGAGAATGATTCCTGGTAGGTAACCGGTACATGCATTTGGGAGATTAATCATCCCGATATAATTCAATTTGTAAGTTGTAGATATATAAGGTGATTTCTAAGGTCTAGTTGGACATCGGATAGTTAAGGTGAGAGATTCAGATGTGGAATAAATCCAGGTTCCTTGCTCATCTATTCTCTTAAAGATAGGAGCATATCTAGCGACGATTTGTCGAGTACAGAGGTCTTTTACTTGGGTTTCGATTCCATTAAATAGAGCATACTCACAACTTCGTTGAGGGAATCGTTGTATGGGAACGTTTAATGAACAAATAGGAAAATGGTCTATCTTGCACATAGTGAGTTCGAATCGTTGGAGCAACATATACGATTGTCTATCCATCGACAGAGCAATAATAGGATAATTCGTTTTAAATTGGAAAAAGATCTTTAATGTGGAGATGTATGTTGGAAATTTCATACATATCAAAATATCCACTAGGAGTGATTAAGGGAATTTTGGTGAAAATTCGTAGTTTCCCAGGTAAAGCTACAGCAATGGTAGTTATCCATTGGTAATATTTAAACAATGTATCGGACTTGATGGGTTCGATCATTGCGTAGCCTTCCGGAAGTTGGAGTTGAATGTCTCTTAGAGTTTTTAACATGATTTCTCGTGAGATAAAGTAGGTGCTTAATCGACCTTGTTCTACAATATCAATTGCTTCTCATAGTTCTACTAATTGGAAATGTAATTCTTGGACGGAGAATTCGGTCGTTCGTAGAATTATTTCAAAGGCTAGATTATATTGGTACAAATTCATGACTTCTTCAAAATATTCTTGTCGTTTAAATAATATATAGATCTGGTGTCTATTTTGTTTGCTTATATTTAGNTCAAAGGCTAGATTATATTGGTACAAATTCATGACTTCTTCAAAATATTCTTGTCGTTTAAATAATATATAGATCTGGTGTCTATTTTGTTTGCTTATATTTAGGGTATCATTCAATAGAATCGTCTAAGAGCGCAGTAAACGAAGAATTCCTTCGTTACGCTATTTAAGGTTCTTTCCCACTGAAACAGAGTAATATCATTATTAATGCCAAAAATAATAAAAATAATGCCAAAAAATATTTAATTGAAACACCTCTCCTATATTTTATATGACCTCTATTTTTCTCATACAATTAATGCCCTATTAATATGCTACAACTCAATTTCTAGACCTACGGTGAGAATGATCGACTAGAAATAGGTGAAGTAAATCGTGAAAAGTGATTACGGGTAGGTCGAGACATCGATGGAATTGGACTTGCTCCTTGGCGTCGGAATATATATGGAGGAGTTATTTCTAGTTATCCTTCCGGTTCCGATTCTTCCCTTACTAGATTAAGGTTATCACTCTCCATTTTGCTTTCCGTGTGTTCTTCTGGTAATGGAGGAAGGATGGAAGACAAAATTGATTCATCCCAAGGATCGCTAATCAATAGTGGTTCTTCTTCCGAAGTTTCGATAGGTGATTCGAGGGTAAAGTCCGTGCTATCTTGCTGGGTTCTAAGTCGTTTGATTTTTCTCTCTCGTAATCTCCGTTTCGGTCTTTTCTTCCGTGTCCTCGTCCGGGTCTCTCCGGTTTTTATTTCACTTCGGTCAGAACAGATGTCCGAATAGTCCTGAATTTTCTCCCATTTATTTAGGGAGTTCTGTCCTCTCTTCCTTCGGCGCGGCCGTAAGGGTGTGCAAAAATGGATAACTTTACCATCGGATAATAGCATCTGTCTATTCGCAAAATCGAATGTTAGGGGCGCCTCATGAATAAAGTCATTTCCTACAATTCCGTCACATGGGGCCGTAACCTCATCTCCCACGACAGCACATCGCATTCGAAATTTCCTCCCCCTTAATTTCACGGAGAGTATTGCTGTTCCTACGGAGGTAACGAGTTTCCCCAGGATGGGTCCCAATTTTTGTCTCTGTCCAAACTTAACGTAAGCCTTGTTTCTCAATTTGTTTGCCAAATTCTTTGATATGAGTGTAATATCCATTCTAGGATCGACTCGTACCTTCACTGGGATATTATTAATATAAATTTGTATGATAGGATTTTGGGTTTCAACGGTTCGGGTGGACTCTATTCTGCCTTTCCACCTTGTCTCGTTCTCATCGGTAGGATAATCAAACACAGCCTCATTTGGAGACGTTGTATATTTAGTGTTAAATATAGGAAAAGAGTTTCGATTTTGTTCCTGTTTATAGATCCGACGATGGTGATATATAGGAGATCTTCGCTTCGGCTTATTTATAGGATACGATAAGGTAGTATCGCTTCTAAGCTCAAATTGAGGTCGTCGACCTTTGATGCTTTGCACATTGCCTTTCCAACGGTTTTGCATTGTGTCCGCAGGTTGCGCTCGGAAGCGGATACGGTTTTGATCGGTTCCTGCGTCGCTTCGCTGTGGGGAGTCGTTGCGTGGGCGTGCGCCTCGATTATTATTATTATTATTCTCTCGGCGATCAGGAAAATTTTGTGACCGATTTTAGTTAGGTCGATTATTCGGGAGCTCAGATCGGCGATTCACAGGACGATATTCGCTACGTCGGAAAGGTGGAGTGTTGTAGGATCGATTGGAAAAATTCTCGCGCTGATTTTGATTGGCGTGCGCATTTCTAGAAGTGATCCGAGGGGAGGCTCAGGTTAAATCGTCTATACGCGTTTTCAGCTCGTTCACCGCTGCCGTTAGTTGTTGCAGATCATTGAATGAAGGAGAGGAAGTTGCTGACCGGTCTCCTTCTCGCACGGTTCGCATGATTCCCTGCGGACATGCCGTGATGTTTTCTATCATCTCCTCGCTAATAGCCGCCTTTAGCGCCTCGTCGAATGTAGCAGGTTCCCGGGACATCGTCCGTTGTCGTATGCTTATGTCGATCCCGTTTAAAAATTGAGCCTTCAGTTGCTCATCGACCTCTTTAGCTTGAACCCTTTGAATAATCGCGGTTTCTTCTTCATTGGCACCCGGCTCTGGCGTAATTACTATTTCCATAGCCAAAGACTGCAGACGAGCGGCATACGCCTGCACATCTTCCTCCCGTTTCTGAACACAAGTGTAAAATTTATTTAGTCGTACAGGAAAAAGTTCGCGTTCAAAACGCTCTATCATTATACGTTTGAATTCATCAAATTCATCTACAGTTTTAATTCTATGATCTTTCCGGACAAATTTTCGGGCTATTCCCGTAAGTTTCAACTTAGCTACCGCTAGCATCTGAGACTTGGACCAGGCGGCTACTTTGGTTACGTCCGCCAACGAATCGAAAAAGTCTGTTACTCTGAGGCCTCCTGCCTCTCCAGAAAAAACAGGTAACAGTGGTATAATCCCGCCTAGACCTCCCAATGTGATGGGATTCGGCGTTGGATTTGGGTTTGGGTTGCCTGGCCCAGCCGCAGGTTGAGGTTGCGGATCGCGCTCCATTTTATCTTCTAATTTTTAATTAACGTCCCTACTGTAGGAAAGTAATATCTAACTCAAGTCGAATCGACCGTGTTACTCGTATATGGCCTTTCTCCGTCACCTTACCAAAGTTCCGAGGAAGTCGAAACCCCACTCCTGCAAACCAATATGTGAACCGCCGGGGAGGGTGTAGGTCTCCCGATCCGGCAACAGGTTGATGAACCTTCTCACTGCCAGGATGGATTAAAATTTTACTTTTCCTGCAGTAACGGGATTAAATGTTTCGGGTCGAGTGGCGGAGGGAGGAGTGCGTCGGTAAGATGACCGGCGATATACGAGTAAAAGAGGACACCAATTTAACAGGATAACAACGATTTATTAGCTACATAAAGATTACAATAACCAATTTCAAAGGGAAAATCTGAGTCCCTGAAACGCGAAGAACCGAGAGAGAGTTCACAAAAATAAGTTCCATACCTCTTTATGTCTTTATACATTCTTAAGGAAAAAGGTTCTGATATCCAACGAGTTGGTAGGATTAGGATAATAATTTTTCTTCAGGACACAATATCGATAGGACACAGTATATTAATAGGACACAATATTCGTAGGACACAGTTGTAAAAGTGACGGCGGATGAACAACTCCCCCGAGAATGGGAAGGAAGGGGTTTTTATAAGTTCGGCGTGGGAGAATGGTCATGTGACCATTTGTTGTGAGGTAAAAGGTACGCGGATGGGTCAAAGTTGTTCCCGGGCTCATGCTAACTATCAACTTAGCAGTTGGAATGTGGGATTAGTTTCGAAATGAACGGATGTTTATGTCGAACATAAAGAAAAAAAGTTTTTTCGTTAGGTTTCACTTTAAGTTAAGGGAAAATTTAGTTGGATTTTAGGCAAAAACGGGACAATTAATCGTCAAATCATCGGTATAAATTCCGGATCTCACACTAATGAATGGCAGTAGGCTATGAAGATTGAAGTATGAAGTTGATTAATTTTACAACTGGTAATTATTAAATGTGAATAGTCGAGTGCCAAATAAGAATAATATTTTCATTGGAATTCATGTCACTTTCGATCCAGTCCGAAAGTTCTTAAGCTTAGTTCACACTGAGCGCGATTCGCTGGAGAAAGCGATAAACAGAGCGAATAACCCGTCAAACAAGTCATGTTTGACCGGTTATTCGTTCTGTTTTTCGCTTTCGCCAGCGAATCGCTCTCACTGTGAACTAAGCTTTACAAACATAATCGGGCATCCGGCCCTAACCTTTTCATATATAGTCTCGGTCTTTATGTATCAAATTTTTTTTTGGAGATTAACAAAAAATAGACTGACAGAGAAAAGAAAGTAGGAATGTATGTCTGTAATTTTATAAATTACAGTTCAATAATAAAGTAATCATTTATTCAGAATAAGATGTAATCAGCAAATATTTGAAAAAAACCATTAGTTTCATGCATTATATTATTTTTCTTTCATTACAGTATTCGATTAATTATTGATAGATTATATTTCGAAAACCTTTTTTACGTACTTTGCAGCCGATTCAATTTTTTTCTGTTGATGAGTCTTTATGATGTGAGTATTTAAATGCTGTTTTTGTTTGAGTATTTTCTTACAAATAGTGCATGAAAATAGTCGTTCATTTGTATAAAATCTTCTGTGCCGTTCCAAAAAAGATGGATGTGAAAAACTTTTATTGCAGAAATCACATGGATATTTACTTCCTTTCATTTCTTTTGACAAAATCTATTTAACATACGTTTTACAATAACAAGAAAACTAAGAAAACAAGAAATTTAACAGGTAATTACTGTATTTACAACTAATTACGAAAAACACAGTTTTTCAAATTATCAAAAAATGAGAATACAGTATTACAACAGTTTCGTTTATTATTAAAAACGTCATAAAAACATCAATTAATAAATTTTTGTACACTCTATCATATAACTACGGTTTATATTATTAATTATTAATCTTTAGGACTTAAATATCGAAAAATAAAGATAATTACTTGAGATGAGTTTGCATGTGAATGTGGTTTATTCACGTGTTTCGACAAAGTCTTTTTGTAGTCAGTTTTCATGGTTGCATTTAAATTTTCGTGTTTTCGAATGTACTATTTTGTGACCACTTAAATGTGCATGCTGGGAAAATCGTTTTTCGAAAATATTCAAACAAACGGTCTTTCTCCAGTGTGAATTCTTATATGATTGTCTAACACATGTTTTTTCTTGAATTTTTTTCCACATTCAGTGCATTGATATAACTTTTCTTCATCCTTTTTAAAAATATTTTTGATGTAGTTATACTATTAACAAATATTTTCTAGTTACATAAATAAAATAATGTTAAAATATACATCATTATTCACTGTGACATTAGAAATTCAAATTTTTCTTGTTAGAATTTTGAATGAAACGGTTCTCCAACAATATGCAATGTGTTAGAAAACAAACAAAACTTTCACTTACCATTTCTGATTTGATTTCAAATATTAATATTGTAAATTTTATAATTCAGTTTATAAATTTTGTCAAGATGAAAAAGCAACAATGCACTACAATAATGTGAAATTGATCAATTGTGCATAATTGTTAGAATATGAAAAGTAAAATTTTACATATAAATCTATTCTTATTGCATTGTCCGGTAGACAAATCATTAGTCTTAAACTGATTTAAACCAACGTTTGTATGAGTATTTCTTAAACCATAAAATCGACATTAAGCTATCAATATATATTATCTCAAAATATTATAGTAGTAGTATACAGTAGACCCCCCATAACGTGGATTTTTATAACGGAGATTTCTATAACGTAGCGAAAAAATTGCCACAGTATTCGTATAAAGGGACTCGTAAAACGTCGTCGCTGACTCGTGTCGCGACAAGATTGGTCGAATCTGGACCAATAGTGGATGAGCAGCCGAACTACTTTCCGCTGTCCAGCTCCACGCTACGGAGAGTTTAGGCGGGTAAATTGAGTTTGCTATTGTCTATACAGTATGATATATAAATTATATATAAATTAGGTACTGTATATATAATTATATATTAACTTAATTTATTGTAACTTTATTATAATTAAATATATATTTTCCGCCGTCTAGCGTCACGCTACGGCGAGTTAGGCGACCTATCGGCCGTCTAGCGTCACGCTACGGCGAGTTTCTTGTGAAAGAAACATTTCTTATTTAACGGCCATAAAAATTATTTATATTAATGATGTCTCCAAAGGTCAACGAAGTTTTCGCAGAAAAATAATATCAGAAATCGCGGCCGCAATTTGATGCGCTGTTCCGCGACGAAACCAAGCTTTAGCAACGAGCGTAGTCAAAGGGTACACACTCGGTAAGTAATCCTACAATTTTTTGTTTATAACGTAGTTTATACGGATTATTTTAAAAAAAATATACGTATTTTGGAAATGTTGAGTCGAATTAGTCTAGAATCAATCAATTTTATGGAAGAAAACCTTTTAAACAGCCGTAGTCACTAAACTTCACACGTGTAGGGCTGTGATTGGCTCATGTATTTAAGGATTCCTACAACGTGAAATCCTTGTAAAGTGGAACGTATCTAAGCGTTATAGGGGGTCTACTGTATATGTCTTTACATGTAGCGCCATCTATTTGCAGAAAAAACTTTCATGGTTTTTGGCACCGATCTTAATCGTAATCTTGTTTTAAAATTTTCGATCAATTTTACAACGATGTAACGTTCAATTTTAACCTTTATTATCATAGAAAACACTCAAAATTTCTTTTTTGAAGTCAGTGATGGCCCTCTTGCTCTTCCTTTACAATTTGTCTTTAATGTAATCCCACGGAAGCAGTTATAAGAATAAAGATTGACTGAATACAGAGTTCATTCTACGTTATTCTGGATTTCCCTGACTTGATGACTAATGATGAACTTTCATTTTCCAGGATGATTCACTTGGTTTATTCACTATGGTTTAAGGGATAAATATCGATCCAATTATACCTTGTGGACTTATTGCTGTCCAGATGCATCTCTACGAATGCCAGGCACTTTCGGGATGATAGTGAGGATTATCGTAAAGTACTCGGCTCTTAGTGTACTATTTTACATGCGGTCTTTTGCGTTTTTGCAGAGAATCCAAATAATTTTAGACACATCTAAAAATTCTCTATTTAGCCTCAGAAGAGGGGGACGAAATTCTTGCCCCTGGTGGAAACGGGTAAGATCGGCTATATGACTGTAAAGGATATCTTACGTAAGGGCTCTTAACACCTAGTGGCCAATATAACACATTTTCAAATTTTTTTTTTTCTACTTTATACTATTTAAATTTTTTTTTAAAATGAGTAAGATAGGACACTCAGTGTGATAAACTCATACAAAAGATAACTTCTATAAATATATATCTAATACTGCAATATAATATAGTAGAAACATCGGAAGTAAGAAATGATCTAATAACCTTTAACTTTGCTGCTATTACTTTTTGCCAGAGCAACGCCGGGATCGTCTGCTAATAAGTTTATATAACTAAAAAAATACAAAATATTTTCTAAACTCTTATCAGATTATGGAGTAGAATCTTTCGTACAAAAGATAACTTCTATAAATATATATCTAATACTGCAATATAATATAGTAGAAACATCGGAAGTAAGAAATGATCTAATAACCTTTAACTTTGCTGCTATTACTTTTTGCCAGAGCAACGCCGGGATCGTCTGCTAATAAGTTTATATAACTAAAAAAATACAAAATATTTTCTAAACTCTTATCAGATTATGGAGTAGAATCTTTCGTATATAATAATCTAGCATCGTTATTTTTAATCCAAATTATGTTGTGAATTAACTATTACTAAANACTAAAAAAATACAAAATATTTTCTAAACTCTTATCAGATTATGGAGTAGAATCTTTCGTATATAATAATCTAGCATCGTTATTTTTAATCCAAATTATGTTGTGAATTAACTATTACTAAATTTACATTATATATAATTTTAGTTACTTGTAATCGATCATGTAAGTTATGCCATTTACTTTCAGGTGAGCACGCAAATATATTCAACGAGAGAATGCACATTTTATTCAAAGGCTGTCTTCTGGTGTGCTAAAAATATAAAATTCAAATAATCTGGCAAAATTGAATTACACAAAATCATTTTTACTTCGAAAAAACTAACGTACTTAGGACATTATTTACTAAAAAACTGTATATCCTGGAACATAATTGAATTTAAGAAAAAACTATTTAGAAATAAAAATACCCGAGTAGTAAAATACCAAATATTTATATGATGTTTAGTGTTATACTTTACACTCAAGATGCAATGGCATATCAGAGGAATTACGGAATAATTTACAACAAAACAATCAACAAATAACGTTTTCACATCACAATTCTTTATTAATACAGTAATTCAAAACTTAACTATAAATTTACTAATAAAAGATTGTAACTTATGAAAATTCTTTCGTACAGTATTATTAAACACAGTGGTACTACAAATGGTTCCAGAACAACCTAGAATTTAAAACACGTATAATTGTATTTTGCACTGCAACGACGAAAGCTTGCGATTTCCTTGACATGACTTAAATTTGACGAATCTTTGAATACGTTTACATTCAAAGCTATAATCATAAAACTACAACAAAATATAGAACAGCAATTGAAACCAATTTTTACGTCTTGTATATATTATAATTATTTGGTCAGAGATTGATGACAATAAATATCCTAAAAATATTAGAATGATGTCAGTGAAAGTCAAAGTACGTACCCATCTGTAAAACATAATAAAATTCACGATTTCGTAAAACATATGAACTGACTATATTGATATTTAAATTCAATTAATTTAATATTGGAAGGGAAATACTTTAAAATTATGAAAGAATTGTTTAAACAGATAGAAAACCTCCCAATTATAGATATATTGACAAAATTGTTTAAAAGAAAAATTAGTTTAATGATCTATATAAGTTGTACCTTTGACAAAAATTTTATAATTATGAACTGATATCAATATTTTAAGAGAAACTCAGACTTCAATACGAGTTAAGTTTTGAATTTTAAATATCTTTATTATTAGATTTTCAAAAAGGTAATAAATAAATGTTGTTCGTTTGGCTAATTTGGTGCTGAAAATATAATTTGACCTATTAAATATTAACTGAATAATTTTATTTTCAGTTTTTTCCTCGTCATTAATAAATAAGGCCAAAAAGACAATATTATGTAAGCAGTGAACAGACTATAATTTTGAAACTTTTCCTTGATGTTGTTACTACAATAGCGCCATTTAATTTAGAGAACATTCAATGCTTTCCATTCAACAGTGAAAAAAATTCTGTTCATTTAATTTGTATGTCTTAGTTTCTAAAAAATATTCGAATAACAATTTACGAAATTTATTCAGAAACTCTTTGAGGGTACCGTTTTTACCCTCAAAAAGTCTCTTTCGTTGTGCATTTAAAAAGAAATAACATTAAATCCTTTTCGTTGCAATTCTCCTGCAAACAAATACGCACAATATGACAATCTGACGAAACAATTAACAAATTTCACATTATTGTAGTGCATTCGTGGATTTTCATGTTTTGAAAATTTATAAAGTGAATTTAGTATTTGGATCATTAAATTCTATAAATGCAATCAGAAAAAGTAAGTAAAACGTTCAATCTGTTTTGTATGGTATTGTTATTTCGCAACCTTTGTTATTCAAAATTGTAAAAAATTAAAAAAAATGATGTTTTAAATCATATCGAGAAAACATATATATGTTACTATTATGATTAGACATAAAGAGAAAATCTTTCTGAAAAAATAAATCGAATCTGAATAATATATAATAATTTACACAACAAATACTTTTTAAAGGATCAAATAAAAACACATGAAAAGAAAGTGAAAAGAAATTTCATACAAAATCGAAGTTAGAGACTCACATGAGGTTTCATACTGGTGAAAAACCGTTTAAATGTAATATTTGCGGAAAAAGATTCTCCCAGTCCGGAAATTTACTACTTCACAAAAAAAAAAAAAAAAAAAAAAAATTGAAGAAAGACAATTCAAATGCAAATACAAAGACTTTAGATACACTGCGAAAAGAAAAGATGTTTTAAAAGAACACGTCAATCGAATACATCTAAAACTAAGAACATCTAAACTTATTATTGAAGGAATGATGTTTACATTTGATATTAATTGGATAAATATTTTTAAAATAGAATATATCAAATTCATTAATTAAACTATAGAATTTAACATTATGATAAATTATGAAACAGATTTAATTATTATAAATAAAAGTGGTACTTTATAGTGAAAACATATAAGATATTATAAGTGAAATTGTAGTTCACTTCACGCCAGCGTTTATAAATTAAAAATTTGACATATACGTGTTGTGGCGTTATTGACAGCGATTTGTTAAATTTCAGACGTGCTCGCTAGTACTTTGAACAGTTTACAACCGTCGTCTTCAGGCGAAATCGAATACCTTAATTCGATTTTAGAAATTTAGAAAATTAAGGTATTCGATTTCGCCTGAAGACTACGGTTGTAAACTGTTGAAAGTACTAGCGAGCACGTCTGAAATTTAACAAATCGCTGTCAATAACGCCGCAACACGGAAGTGTCAAATTTTTAATTTTAAGATATTATAAGATAACATATGATGAAAACATATAAGAAATTACAGAACAAATTACAGTAGAGCGTCGATTTTCCGAAAGTCAATCATCCGAAACGTCAATCAACCGAAAGAATTCCAGTCGGCAAATTTAAATTTTCGCCAGTGCTGTGGCGCTTCAATCTTTCGCTATGTCTTGGGATACTCAAATATTTTACGTTTTTGATACTAAATTAACATCTGAAGTATAATTTTTTATTGTTTTTATATTTTTCAATATATTTATTTTGTTTGTACAAAATAAAAAAATAATTTTTAACGATACAATAGTCTTTGTTAGGCTTAACATCGACGAAAATTCAACGCGAAGCGACACGCAACGGATAAAAATTTCGACATCGGATACGTTAAACTGTTTTTTCGTACGTAAATCAGTTATCCGAAATATCAGTTAACCAGACAACCCCAGTCCCCAATTGATTCGGAAAATCGACGCTCTACTGTAATACTTAGGGGAGTTCCTTGTACTTTAAGACACTTTTCTTTAAGCGTTCATAATTTAAGTTCAAATTGATCTTTAGCTATGACTTTTGAATATTTCTGTTAGTAACTAGCAGACCTCGCCATGCGTTGTCGTGGCTCAAAATGTATCTATTATAAATGTATAACACTTGTAACAAACAATATGTAACAAAATGTATAACACTATAACAAAAATGTTTCATACGCTAAAAATGCAGATAAGTATAACGCTTTAATATTCTGTAGAAAACATTTAAATGATTGAAAACCAAAGATAATCTCATTTTTGTATTAAGAAAAACAATAGTCATTACAAATATAAGTCATACACATTACTACTTACTAATTTTTTTTAGAATTAATACCGCATTTCTGACAGTAATTTTCAGAAAAGATGCAATCTTCGTGCACCCAGAATCGACACATAACGCATTGAATCCAGTCTTGTGTGCTCGAAGTAGTAAAATAATTTTCACTACACTCCACAAAATTATGTTTTTCTTGAACTTCATCACATGAATCGTCACTCTCTAAGATCACAGAAGATCACAGATCATCCTCCGAGCTACTGACTTCAACATTTTTCTTCTTAAAAACTTGCTTTTTAACAGGTTTAGCATATTTTTTCACTTCATTCTTTTTCTTCGCGGCCAACAGAAACATAATAAGACAAGTTAACAAAATAATATTAAATAAATACAGTAGAACCCCTCTAGTCCGCCCTCGGCAAGTCCGTCACTCCGGTTAATCCGACCGTGATCGGAGTCGAGAAACTTGTCCCGACTCGTCGGTGACTCACCGTCCGTGGCGTTTTTCTGTGTTCGTTACAGTATATGTTTTACATTGTGTGTTNACTACAATAGCGCCATTTAATTTAGAGAACATTCAATGCTTTCCATTCAACAGTGAAAAAAATTCTGTTCATTTAATTTGTATGTCTTAGTTTCTAAAAAATATTCGAATAACAATTTACGAAATTTATTCAGAAACTCTTTGAGGGTACCGTTTTTACCCTCAAAAAGTCTCTTTCGTTGTGCATTTAAAAAGAAATAACATTAAATCCTTTTCGTTGCAATTCTCCTGCAAACAAATACGCACAATATGACAATCTGACGAAACAATTAACAAATTTCACATTATTGTAGTGCATTCGTGGATTTTCATGTTTTGAAAATTTATAAAGTGAATTTAGTATTTGGATCATTAAATTCTATAAATGCAATCAGAAAAAGTAAGTAAAACGTTCAATCTGTTTTGTATGGTATTGTTATTTCGCAACCTTTGTTATTCAAAATTGTAAAAAATTAAAAAAAATGATGTTTTAAATCATATCGAGAAAACATATATATGTTACTATTATGATTAGACATAAAGAGAAAATCTTTCTGAAAAAATAAATCGAATCTGAATAATATATAATAATTTACACAACAAATACTTTTTAAAGGATCAAATAAAAACACATGAAAAGAAAGTGAAAAGAAATTTCATACAAAATCGAAGTTAGAGACTCACATGAGGTTTCATACTGGTGAAAAACCGTTTAAATGTAATATTTGCGGAAAAAGATTCTCCCAGTCCGGAAATTTACTACTTCACAAAAAAAAAAAAAAAAAAAAATTGAAGAAAGACAATTCAAATGCAAATACAAAGACTTTAGATACACTGCGAAAAGAAAAGATGTTTTAAAAGAACACGTCAATCGAATACATCTAAAACTAAGAACATCTAAACTTATTATTGAAGGAATGATGTTTACATTTGATATTAATTGGATAAATATTTTTAAAATAGAATATATCAAATTCATTAATTAAACTATAGAATTTAACATTATGATAAATTATGAAACAGATTGAATTATTATAAATAAAAGTGGTACTTTATAGTGAAAACATATAAGATATTATAAGTGAAATTGTAGTTCACTTCACGCCAGCGTTTATAAATTAAAAATTTGACATATACGTGTTGTGGCGTTATTGACAGCGATTTGTTAAATTTCAGACGTGCTCGCTAGTACTTTGAACAGTTTACAACCGTCGTCTTCAGGCGAAATCGAATACCTTAATTCGATTTTAGAAATTTAGAAAATTAAGGTATTCGATTTCGCCTGAAGACTACGGTTGTAAACTGTTGAAAGTACTAGCGAGCACGTCTGAAATTTAACAAATCGCTGTCAATAACGCCGCAACACGGAAGTGTCAAATTTTTAATTTTAAGATATTATAAGATAACATATGATGAAAACATATAAGAAATTACAGAACAAATTACAGTAGAGCGTCGATTTTCCGAAAGTCAATCATCCGAAACGTCAATCAACCGAAAGAATTCCAGTCGGCAAATTTAAATTTTCGCCAGTGCTGTGGCGCTTCAATCTTTCGCTATGTCTTGGGATACTCAAATATTTTACGTTTTTGATACTAAATTAACATCTGAAGTATAATTTTTTATTGTTTTTATATTTTTCAATATATTTATTTT
>NW_019385026.1:132597-160290 GCF_000671375.1 Centruroides sculpturatus
TGTCCCTATATTTCACTTTTCCGCAAAAACTACACATCGCACATGAATGGTGTTTGTATGTGGTGGTAGCCCCAAGTCTCCATTCGTGCATAGGGGTGGTTGCGTCTCGATAGCTATAAGAGTGCGGGAGATATGAGGCTGAAAGTGGTTGAAAGTGGCTTTCTATTTCGAATGTTTTATTCGAATTTGTTCGAATTAAATTCGAACATAAAATTCGAATATTGGTTGAATTAATTGAATAAATTTACGTTTACAGAATTGAATGTGTGTAGCAGATTTCTAACTTATTTTATCAGTAGGTAGAAATTGATTTCTGTGTAAAGTGAAGAACTTGAACTCACATTAGATCATTAGATAACGCGAAAATGAAACGCGTCAAAATAAGAATAACTAAACTAAAGTAACTATAACTTAACTAGAATAAGAAACAAATATTATGCTCTTTGTCCTACTATTGTGAAACAATTATTGAGCACTGATTAGCTTTTTATCAGTGGCGTGCCGTTATTAGAAGCATTGGAAGCGCCGCTTCCCTTGTATTCTCTAAAAAATAAATAAATATTAATTTTAATTATATGATAATAATCGCACAATATTTTATTATAACCGCATTATGTATCTTATTATAATTTTCTATACTACACGTGGAAAAAAACAAAAAAAAATTGCTATTGTATATTAGAATATTAGTGACGGAGTGTAATCTCCTGTATTTTCAGATTACGAAAAGCAAGATTTGCGCATGCGCTTTACAGAACACCAACCTCACCCGGTGTAGCCGGTGGAAGCCTACGACCTTGGGTGAAAGCTGCACACATATAAGATTACAACTCTGTCAAGGACCGGTTCTGGGCTGTTAGCCGCCTGCCCACTAGATATTTCGATTACGTGAATAATGAGTAGATTTATAACTTAACCCAACCGATAAGAATTTACTGGTATGTTTTTACGATAGTTCTGTATAGTTGACAGGAGTTAAAAAAATGCATTAAAATATTTGATAGATTTATTCCGCTTTCCGATTTTATATTACTCACGGATTTCGATGTTAAACCAGTGATATTACGATTTCGTACATCCCATCTTTAAGGGGATGTAGAAAAAAACGTGTACAATTCTTGTATAATGTTAAAAAATTAACTGTTACTTTGGTAGCATCATTTACAACTAAATTTAATGAATGAGAGAGATGCACCAGGTACAGAAAAGGCTCTAGAATTTATTTTCCTTAAATTTACGATTTATGTATCCGTTTGTCATAAAAATTTGTCTTTCCACTTTTTCCCGAGACTACAAATATTCGAGTACAAAGTAACTGGTTTCGACTTATTTCTACTTAAGAAGTAGTTAAATAATTAAGCGATTAGGGAATTGGGGACATAAACAAAACCCTGATGAAAGAGCCGGAATATTACTTAAACAAAAGCTTAACCGAATCAATCTCTAGCCGAGTACAGTGGGGACTGATTTCTTCGAAATACTGTATTAGATGTAATAAAGACAGACATTTTTCCAGTTCGACGAGAGTGACCGAAAAGTTGTAAATTTTGGAAATTTCCGTGGACAACACCTGGTCCTAAAACGAATTAGTTAGAAAACAAAAGACGGACAATCTATTAAGTTTAACATATTTAGATTTTTACAGCTATGGTGAGAAACGTTTAAAATTTACAACAACCCTGTCGCGTCTTTTGAGGTATATTAGTGATGCGACAAAAGAAACATTTGACATTGCCAAATCCCGAGGGTATCGGCACCCTCGGGATTTGGCAGCCCGCGTGCATGTACAGTACACACCGCACACCTAGCAGGACCGTCTCTGATTCCACTCGTAGGGAGCTATTTGACTAAGTGGTTAAGATTTAAAGAGTAAAGAATATTTTATGTTATTTTCATGTACGTTTCATTACAAAGTTATATTTAATTATAATTTTCTTTAAAAGTATATTCATACAATTGAAGAATATTTTGTACCAGGTATGTATATCCACCACACATTTTATTTCACCAAGTAAGTTTTTATAATTTTATTTTTAATTTTAGCCCTTATATCGTGGCTAGCGATTCGGAATGTAATTGCGATATTGAAAATTTATTTTAAAAAAGTTTTGGCTCGAGATCATATAATGAAAAAGAAAACATTATTAAAAGAGAAAGGCCAATGCCTAAGTTAAATATAAACGCTTCAATAAAAAAATTTGTTCGATATTTTCACGATAAAATGGCTCTGTAAATGCATAAAAATGCATTTACAGAGTGAAATTAGTGTGTGGAATAAGAATGTCTTTGACAATTTAGCTGGCAAAAGACACGAAAAATCGTCGATTCTTTCGTATTTGAAGCAATTTGGAAATCGAAGCGGAATAGAATTTAACATTAGTAAATAATATAAAATAAATATTGAAAATTGTAACGAGATAATTATGGGTAATAGATATATTATATCTAAATAAATAGATGTTATATGTTTTTATCAAAGCAAGAATTGGCATTTAGAGGGCATATGGAATATATTGGATCTAATAACAGAGGTAATTATAATGAACTTGTTTATTAAGTACGTCAGATAAATAATCTATTAAAAATACATTTAAAGAAAGAATTAACTGATTACCCCTGGATTAACTGATTACTCTTATAGAAACACAGTTTCCCTATCATGAAATGTCACGGCACGCCCCTGCTTTTTATTATGACTGGACACAGTGTTGAATCCGTATTTTACAAAAATTATTTATCGATGATACCGTACATGCATAATTGTTGTCCTAAGCTATCTGAAAAAATCTCCACTTACACTTTCCTGATGACAAAAGCGACGCATTTCCGTGATTCGTGATCCGTAATTTTTTATCGAGGCGATATCGAACTGATATCAATGTTGTCAGCCGAAAAGTGAGTCCCTTCTGGAGTAAAGTCAGCACCCACTTTTTCTCTAATTTTTAATTGTGTTAGTTTCGCTCTAGTAGAACTTCCCGACTGGATATATCGCCTTTGGACATTTTTCTACTAAAGCGAAACTTTAAATACGAACTACTGAATACTCAACCCTTTACCGACGATTCTAAACGAGACTAAACGGGACAACTATAAACGGGACGCTACAAAAGGTATTTATCGCAACGCGAAACCTCATATAAACTCTCTCTCTTTCTCAACCACTGCATTAAATAGGTCAGTTAATCTAACATTGATATGTATCCTGTAACATTTTTTTAAAAATTATTAAACGGTCATTTGTTATTAAACCTAGAGTCTGAGTGGAGTACTTCCGGTGCGCTGTTTCTCAATCTGTCTTCATCCCGAATCGGATTGCCCATATACGCGACTGCTCCCGTGATCCACGTCGAATTTGAATTAATACGCCGTCTCTTTTTTCGTGTAAAACGAGACACGACGGTGTCAGTCCCGACAAGGAACTAAAGAGGTGACGACCCTCTGGTCACACTGTATCAGCAGTCAAGGATTTTCAGCCCGATTACAGTGGTGTCAGAGCGTGATAAATTTCAGAATAACCCTAGACAAATTGGAATAGGGTGTAGTCTAGAGGAGAAGGACGTGTGCGAGAAGAGATGGCAGGAGATACCCGTTAGGTGGATTTGGGGACACGATTACGCTAATACTCTCTTTTGCGGAGGATGCTGAAGACCTCAAGGGCACCAATTTCTCTGAATTGCTAGATGAAACAGCTAAGTTAACCAATTGGGCAAAAGACGCAGTGTTTAGGAGTTGCCAAATTAAAATTGATTGGGATAGCCAGAGATTTTGCTTGGAATGATGCGAAGATGAAAAAAGTCGAAACATATGATGAGTTTAACAACTTCCGCTCTTTGATTCTGACAAACACGCATAGAGTAAGGGATAAAGCGAATTTAATATTCAGAAACCTGAGAAGAACTAGAACAATAGCCCACGATTTTGATTAGAGCTTATCTTGTAGGATCAATGGAAATTCGTAAAAATAATAAGCTTATCTCTAACACTTAACAATAGGCAGTGTTGTTTATTTGGTGTAAATAAAAAATATGAATTATTAGAAAGCCCATTATATCTCTTACACGCTTACTTTATAAACATAAAATTGAGGTAAGTGAAATAATACAAAGTTTACTTGCAAATGTGTTGTTGATAGAAGGTGATTATCGTAGCAAGCTTTCACCTGAAGGTAAAGTCTGCTCCTCTTTTGGATTAATCAAAAACAGTCAAATGACGAATCTGTTTCGAAGGTCATCACATTTAAAAAGACCATCATCTATATTAATTTCTTTTTGTTTTTAGTATTAAATCTTATATTTATTGACAACACTACGTCTTGTTTATAAAATCGTACTGCCCGATAATTTTACCAGAATAGAGATATGAAGAAGTACATGACGAGAGTTGATATTTAGCACAGAGTATTAGGTGCCCATATCATTTGCGCATAAAAAATCCAGACTCTTAGGTAGTCAGGGGACCGAGAATAGAGTCAGAATAAAATACAAAATGGCGACCCTCTTCTACAAACATGCAAAACAGCCGCCTTTCCCCACCGAAGTCAGGTATGGGAGAGTGCCACCCAAATCATTCTAAAAAGTGAACTCCGACTTTACGACCAAACACGTAGTTTCTTCTATGTTAAATAAAATGTGTAATCTAATTTTGTAAATTTGGGAGTTCTTCAAATATGTCGTTAAAACGGTTTTATTGTCGTTACATGTGGTTTTTTTTTTTAAATTATCTAGTATACTAAAATTGTAAGAGCGATAAAAATTTGACATTATATTAGAATTGTCGTTACATCCGAAGACATTATAATCGGGTTAAACTGTATATTGTTTGTGCAAAATAAAAAATAATTTCGGACGATACAATAGCCACTATTATTTTTTTTTTCAAAAACGGGAACTTTTCGTTACGCATCGACAAAAATTCAACCCGGGCTGACACGCAACGGGGAGAAATTTTCAAATTTGATAAGTTAATTTCATCGAAGATGCATCGTAGACGATCTCGTGGTCGTGGCCGGCGAAGTTTGAACGATCGCGCCCAAAAGCAGCGATATCAAAGAAGTTAGGAAAATGAGAACGAAACCTTTCTTGAGCATCAACGTGATTCTGTCTCCGAAACATAGTCTTATCCCAAATACGGTTTTGCCGTTTTATTTGTTCTCTATAAAATGTATTTTGTATGTCTAGAATGAACTAAACAGATTTGCATTGATTCATGTAAAAAACTTTGTCTCAGTTTACGTGGTTTCGGATTTTCCGATTATCCATTAAAATCCAGTTATAACACTATTGGCCTTTAAGTACTCTATCGTTCATAATAATAACTTAATAATTTAACATAATAATAATAATAATAATAATAATAATAATAAATTTCAGCCGAAATTTATGTCTTTTTAAGCTAACAAATCAGCACAATGCATCAATGTGACAAAACAATTCCGAAATTTTACATTGTTGTAGTGCATTCTTAGTTTTTCATTTTTTCAAAATTTATAAAGTGAATTTAAAATTTAAATTACTTGTTTTTTAAATGCAGTCAGAAAAGGTAAGTAAAACGTTCAATCTCTTTTGTTACACGTTATTTTTAATTTGTAGACGACATTTGTCATTCAAAATTGTAAAAAATGAAAATTTGAAAATTTTAATTTTTATCGAAAAAGTACATTAATGAACTAAAAAATGTAGCAAATGTTTTAAACAACATAGATTCAGTTAATGTAAACATACAAATACTATACCAACAGTAACAAAGTGTAAAAATATAATATTCGTCTGATAAAAAAATTGCTACACTTTGTTTTGCTAAGATTTTTNAGAAGCCATACTGGTGAGAAACCATTTATATGCGATATTTGCGGAAGAGGTTTCGCCCAGTCTGGAAATTTAACAATTCACAAAAGAACACATTCGGAAGAAAGACCATTCAAATGCAACTATAAAGACTGTCCATACGCTGCGAAAAGGAAAAATTCTTTGATAGATCATGTCAGACGATTACATAAACTTCCATTTGTTTCTGAAGTTAGTGTAAGAATTATGTTTATGTTTATTTTTGCATTTAAGTCCATACATATAACTGATTTAATTATTATAAATAAAATTGATAATTTATAGTGAAACATTAAGTAATATATTGTTATATCTCTATCATAAAAATCTTAAATATTAATTATGAAATCATTTCTTCAATAATAAGCGTTTATAATGTAGTCTATACAAGATATATTAAATTTACAAATTATATTAAAATTTAACTGTAATTTTGTATTTTAATGTGTACTAAATAGCTAATGTATCTTATATATCATACAATAATTAGATTCCCGGTAAAAAAGCAAAAACAGATAATAAATGTGATAAATGCGGTAGAACTTTTCGATTCTCATCCACTTTAAAAATACATCTGACATCTCATGAAAAACACCGATCGTTTTCGTGTAATATTTGTAAGAAAACTTTCAAACATAAATATGAGTTAAAAAGACACATGAAGAACGGACATTCACAGGAAGAAACCGCATCTTCTTCCAAAGTACGTAAAGAAATTTTCTAAAATTAACTTTTTAAAAATTACTTGAATATTATAATGTAAAAAAGTTGTGCAGCTTGTAAAAGATTACTTCTTGAATTCTATTACTTGACATTATTACGTGATTACTGTAAATAATTTTATTCTGTAATCCTTTATTTATTAAGTAACACTGCATTATTCATTTAAAGAAAAGAAGTAAGGGGCCATCCATAAATTACATAAGGACGATTTTGGACATTCTAGACCCTACCCACCCCTGTGTAAGAAAAAGTAATATTTTCTTTGATCCCCTCCCCTTCCCTCTCTTACGTAATATTCTGGCATGATTTTATAAAAAGATTTTAACCAAAAAAATTTTTTATAAACCTTAAAAACCTTAGGTTCAAAATATATAATTATTAATTAGTTAATTAATATGTAGCCTACTATTATTTATAAAAGACTAGGTGATCAAATTTAAAAATATAAACATTTAATTAAAATTTGAATGAAACAATTTATTTTAAGAACTTTATTTTTTAATTATTAACAATCATTACTATTATTATTATTATCGTTAATCAACGTCAAAATATTTATTTTTATATTAATTTCAATTTTCACAAAAGACGCAAAAAACTTTGCCAGATCGACAAGCTAGTACACGTGTAAACAGAAACGTCATACAAAATAAAACAAGAGAGAATAGAGAGAAATCACATTTCGTTGCCATATTGATTACATCTTGTCTAAGACCAAGAAAATAAACTACACGCTGCTAAAATGTGATAGGTGCACCTGGGGACTAAATAATAAAGCTTATAAAACTCTATATGATGGGGCAATACAACCAATGCTATTTTACTAAGCCTCTGGCTATGGTCATGTAACTAGTAAAAATATAGTAGCAAGTAAATCACAAAGCCAGTTTGCCACCAGTTTTATAAAGTACTGCAGAACTGTTTTTACTAATGCCTCTCTGATACTAGTAGAACTCCTTCCTTTGCCACTACATATTATAGAAAAGGTTCTAAACTACATCAGAACTACAAACGTCAAGGCTCAACAACGGTCTCTACTCCTATCTACGGCTGTTCATACGCTACCACATTGCAATTACCCTACTATCTCTGATCATCATTCTGTAAACAAGGTTTTTTGGTGTCATCTGCTTCCTCCGTGGATAATCTTGCAGGCATCAATATCTACACAGATGGGTCCAAAAGCTCCCTTCTTGTCGGCTCAAGTATCTCTATCTTCCTCCAAACTTACATATTTTGCCAAAAATATGTTAGAAGGTACAGATACAACCCATATACCTCCATCTATCAAGCTGAACAAGATGCCGACTACCAAGCTGTTCAGTGGGCCACTTCACTACCAAACAAAAGTTTGTCTATCAACATTTATAGTGATTCTGTTTGTCCTGAAAGCTCTATTAAATCCCAATTGCAATAGAATAAAATCGCATATATCCAGCACCATATTAAAAATCTTGTAAATAAGATAATTTTTATATTTGTTCCTGGCCATACTGGCGTACTAGGAAATGAAAACGCCAACGCTGAGGCTAAGTCAGCTGCAAAGAAAACTGACTCGGACTACACTCACATCCCTCTCTCATGTAGCAGCCTTAAAAATTATATTCATGACAACGCTATGCGAAAGTGGAATCAGTAAAAGTAGTTGAGCAGTAAAACTTGTAGAATAACACGACTTAATTTTCCTAGTGTTGAATGTAAATTCTCATCACTACTTAGCGATTTAACGTTTGCTACTGCTCAACTATTTACTGAGCATGGTAATTTTAAAAGCTACCTGGCGATGTATAACCGGGCAGACTATGCTTCTTGCTTTTGCTCTACAGAAAATTCAGACTTCGTTGACCACGTGATTTATCATTGTCCAATTTAGAATCAACATACACTTATTCTGAAATTAGAAATCTCTACACTTGGTTTCATGTGGCCACGTCCACTTAATAAGCTTGTTCAGAAGCCACTGTTTGATGCTTTTTACAATTATGTTCAAAAAATATGGAAGAAAAAACTATTTATAATTTATAATTTCTAGTTTTACATTTTAGTTTTCACTAAAAGCCGAACACTAATTTTATGTTTATTTTGTATCGTGTATTTTGGTTTATGTATTCTTAGTGTTAAACATCCATAGGAGTGGTGCACTTAATCTAATAAAAAACAAGAGAAAGAAACCACTACACGGACTTTCTCCCATAACAAAAAATGTGTAGAGCGTGAATCTGCTAGCGTTATTACTCTATCACGTCAAACGAGACAACGAGCGTTCTTAATAGAAATCGCCAAATTGAAGCCGAATTCAAAACGCTACCACTCAACGAGAACAAAAAATAAAAATAAGAATATTACGTAAGATGAGATCTATTACCCCCTACCCCTGAGTAAGAAATTGTAAGAAATCCTTGACCCCCACCCACCCCAAAATACCTTACGTAATTTATGGATGGTCCCTTACATACTGTTAGTGCTGTGCGATGCATCGATGTTTTTGTTCGTCGATGCATCGACCTTCCGATGTTTTTGAAACATCGATCCTGAATCGATGTTAGCAATATGTGAATTTCGATTCATCGATGCATGCATGCAGTTCATTCTTTGTTCCTAATGTTACCACCTGTTCGGTTTTCGGCCGGACAGTCCGGGAATTTCGTAGAAATTGTGAAATTGCGATGAAACAAAGTTCTCGCAAATATGTTTACAAATTTACACTATTTTAACAGTGAATGAACTCACACTCATTGAAACTCATCCGCAACTCTGCCATGTTAGTCTGTTTACGCCGACTTGTGGCGCGCAACCTGTCGACTTTGAGGCCGGATGGCCAACGGTGGCAGCCTACCGCTCTGGGGGACCCGGGATCGAATTCGGACGGATCAAGGAATCCCCAGGAATTTTTCGGGGGGTGGTCTGTTCGGATATGTCGGGCCCAGTCCCTCACAACCCGGTCGCCCCATTGTGGGCCTGGCCGAACCCATAATGGGCCTGCTATAAAAGGCCCTCTTAGTGCCCACAGGGCGGAAATAGTAAAAAAAACCCTGTCGATTTTTTTTGCATGTACTATCGTACACGTATCAAATAGAGCTAAGTTATCTGTACCTGTTCTTTCTTAATTTAGGTTACTTACGTTACTCCTACGCAAGTCCCTAGTCCCTAACTGNCGAAACATGATATTTTATAATTTACAATGTTTTAAAATATTTTTGTTATATAAATTCTGAATCGCTAATAAGTCTAAATCATTTAGGTAAAAAAAGAACCAAGATTTGAATAAATAGTAACATAGTTTGATTTGTGAAAAATAATCGATACATAAATAATATATCACTATTTAATACTTTTGTAAAGGGTATATTAAGTATATGTTGAAATTTTGTGCTCATTTATGGCTGACGCCTTGGGAGGTTTCCTTATTTGCATAAATGATAGCGCTGGCTATATCTAAATACATATACATGTTAAGTAATAATTATAACTTCTTAAAATTTAGAAAAGTTTATTTATAAAACCTATATCATGATCAATGTTGAATTTTGCGTGCAGATAATATTTGACAACTGATATTTATTTTTATATATTTCAGTAATCAAATATTATCTACATGTTAAATACGGGTAATATTTGATTACGAATTAAGTTTTCATTAACATTGAGAGGATAAAATGTCATTATTATCACGTTAATTGTCTACATCAGTGTTTATCAACCTTCTTGAATACGCAACCTCTTTAGAAGTTAAAATATTCTGGCGACCCCCAGGGGCCTATTAAAACTATATCAGTGATTTAAAAACATATTTAATTTTCTTCCAGTTGAAACCTAAATATCGATCGAAAAACCAATTGTACTGTAAAATAAACAGGTACAGCCTTCTCACTGAAATTGTAGATTTTTTTATTGTAGTGTAGGACCTACAAACACTTGCCTTTTTCTTTTACCCGCAACCCGCGTGTAAGGCTTTGCGATCCCCTAGAGGTCGCAACCCACAGGTTGAAAAACACTAGTCTACATCAATATTTGTATTTGTATTCGAAGAAAATCTACTTTTTAAAAACATTTTAAATAAATTTACTCGTAATAATTATTTCCAGATTTATACCTTTTCACGCTAGTTTTTTAAATGATGACATTTTCTTCTGCATAGTAATTTTATTCTCACAAAAAATGTTACAAATATCTTAAACATTTTTAATATTAAAGACGTTTAAATGTGATGTAAATTACATTTTAATTATTTCAATTTACATGAAATTTTATATATTTGCTTTTATTGAATTGCACTCCTTCATTATACTATTTACTTTTAGAAAGATACAGAAAATGGCCAAAAAGTTCAATCACATCTTTTACAGACACCATCAAAAAGTTCTGAAGCAACAAAATCAATTAAATCTGAACAACTACCTTCAGAAGAGATTATTTTCACATTCGAAGAAGCTGAAGAATTTCTTAAAGATTTTAACATCGATTTAGAAATTATGAAGTTTGAAACATCCTCACAACTGGAATTATTCTCAGAGATGGAAACCGATGAAGATAAATTCGAATGTCAACATTGTGGACAACAGTTTTCTGACGAAATTTCTTTAAAGGAACACGAGAAACAATTCCACTAATCGAATTAACTCTGGGCATTTAACTTTGAAACAATATAAGTTCAAACAGTCGTCAAAAATTATTAACATTTTTCTACATTGATCTCCGACTAATGAAAATTAGACATTAGTAAAACAATATTTGTTTCAGTACAGTTAAACGAAATAACATTAGAAAATTTTCGTATAAATTATTTCATAAAAGTACTGTACATTTTCAGAACGAAACTTTTAGCATGGAATAAAATTAAAAAAGTTATTGTTTGAAATTGAATAATGGCTTTAATTGAATAAATTTACGTTTACAGAATTGAATATGTCGCAGATTTCTAACTTATTTTAACAGTAGGCNGAAAAATAACTTATCAGAAATCGCGGCCGCGGTTTGGTGCGCTGCTCCGCGACGAAAACAAACATAAGCAATGGCGTAGTCGAACGGTGAACACTCGGTAAGTAATCCTACAATTTTTTGTTTATAGCATAGTTTATACGAATTATTCACAAATAATTATACGTGTTTTGGAAATGTTGAGTCGAATTAGTCTAGAATCAATCAATTTTATGAAAGAAAACCTTTCAAACAGCCGTAGTCACTAAACTTCACACGTGTAGGGCTGTGATTGGCTCATGTATTTAAGGATTCCTACAACGTGAAATCCTTGTAAAGTGGAACGTATCTAAGCGTTATAGGGGGTCTACTGTATATGTCTTTACATGTAGCGCCATCTATTTGCAGAAAAAACTTTCATGGTTTTTGGCACCGATCTTAATCGTAATCTTGTTTTAAAATTTTCGATCAATTTTACAACGATGTAACGTTCAATTTTAACCTTTATTATCATAGAAAACACTCAAAATTTCTTTTTTGAAGTCAGTGATGGCCCTCTTGCTCTTCCTTTACAATTTGTCTTTAATGTAATCCCACGGAAGCAGTTATAAGAATAAAGATTGACTGAATACAGAGTTCATTCTACGTTATTCTGGATTTCCCTGACTTGATGACTAATGATGAACTTTCATTTTCCAGGATGATTCACTTGGTTTATTCACTATGGTTTAAGGGATAAATATCGATCCAATTATACCTTGTGGACTTATTGCTGTCCAGATGCATCTCTACGAATGCCAGGCACTTTCGGGATGATAGTGAGGATTATCGTAAAGTACTCGGCTCTTAGTGTACTATTTTACATGCGGTCTTTTGCGTTTTTGCAGAGAATCCAAATAATTTTAGACACATCTAAAAATTCTCTATTTAGCCTCAGAAGAGGGGGACGAAATTCTTGCCCCTGGTGGAAACGGGTAAGATCGGCTATATGACTGTAAAGGATATCTTACGTAAGGGCTCTTAACACCTAGTGGCCAATATGTGGCCATTGTGGACAACAGTTTTCTGACGAAATTTCTTTAAAGGAACACGAGAAACAATTCCACTAATTGAATTAACTCTGGGCATTTAACTTTGAAACAATATAAGTTCAAACAGTCGTCAAAAATTATTAACATTTTTCTACATTGATCTCCGACTAATGAAAATTAGACATTAGTAAAACAATATTAGTTTCAGTACAGTTAAACGAAATAACATTAGAAAATTTTCGTATAAATTATTTCATAAAAGTACTGTACATTTTCAGAACGAAACTTTTAGCATGGAATAAAATTAAAAAAGTTATTGTTTGAAATTGAATAATGGCTTTAATTAAATAAATTTACGTTTACAGAATTGAATATGTCGCAGATTTCTAACTTATTTTAACAGTAGGCAGAAGTTTATTTATGAGTAAAGTGAAGAAAGTGTACTCACATTAGGTCATTAGATAACGCGAAAATAAAACGACTCAAAATAAGAATAACTAAACGAAAATAACAAAACTTAAATAAGAAACGAATATTATGCTTTTTGTCCCACTATTGTTAATTAGTTATGGAGCACTATGTTTATTTTCTTATTAAGACTTGATACAGTATTGAGAACTTACTCAAGAGTAAAATTTTAGATCTCGAAAATTGAAATTCTTTACACTTCGAATGACCAAACGATTTATGGAATGGTTGTTAATACAAGGTATATGGATTTAAAAGTTATGGATTACTTATATGTAATTTAGTGAGTGTAACTACAGAAGAAACTTGTCTCGCTATAATGCATACCGTAGTTACGAATAAATGTTTACACTTGCTCTTAAACACGTAAAACATGATTTTTTTTGGTAGAATTTAATTAATTTAGACATATGTTACTGTTGAATATTGTAAATTCACTTCAATAATTATGTGATGGTCATAAAAGCGCGTCGAAATTGCGACTAATTACGAAACTCCTAGATCGGAGAGTTTCGAAGATCGAATCGGGTCAAGAGCCTGTGTTGATGACAAAACTTAGATGGGAAGAAAACTTTCTTACTTATTGTAAAACAAATGCAATGCGATGATAAACAGCAGGGGGGAATGTCGACAGAGATAGTGAGACCTTTGTCGAGATGCTCGCGAGCAAGTGTCGGGTCGAAACAATTGAGAAAGGGGGGATTTAAGGACGAAAGTGACATCTGTTAAGCACGAACGCTTTAGGGAGTTAAATGTCCACAAGAACATCTGGTGGACCGTTTAGGTTCAAAGATGTCAGAGAGAAAGGCCATAACGGAGTAAAATACGAGCGCGGACTTTAAAAGCTCCGTTATCACCTCCCCGATCTTTTCCGACCCGAATCTGTCTCGAATTTCGCCTAGAAACAAAAGAATGACCAATCGGGGTAAGGGAGAGGTGAACAGGACCGATCAAAAGGGCGATATTCGGAGAAAATCCTAAAAAAACTCCACATCTCAAGGTCAGAATGGCCGATTCCCCTCCGAATAAGTGCTGAATAAGGACCTTCATCCACCGGTCAGTCACACCTGCCCAAGCTTCTCCGCCTGATAAACATGTGAGTGGTAATCAGAACGTCAACCATCGGCCGTTCACCGGTAGCCTACCTCCGAATCTGTGGATTCTTCGCCGAGGAAGCCCCGGGGCCACTACCATCAGCAACACACCTCATTTGAAGTCCAACGTTCTTAGTTATAGTTCTTCTTTTATTATGTAAATTAAAGTAGTTGTTAAAATAAACGGTTTCGTGTAAGACACTAGTCATCTTTTTCTCCTACCGCCACCACCCACATACGATTCGCCCATAGGTTTTCCTGACGCAAAATTAACTTATTGCCCCTAAAAGTCGGCAACCTTACAATTACAACATAAATGGAAAAAATTTTTTTAAATGATCAGTTGTTTGACATAGTTTGTTTGAAAATCGTGGTTATATGATCGCGTTTATTTATTTGTATATTGGTATTCACACAAGTATATCAAAGTTCTTAATAGACAAAAAACGTTAATATAGGCTATTCATTCATCATTTTATAATCGAATTCTTAATTGCTATGAGAACCTATTGAAAAATTTTTTGTTTAATGTTCGAATTATGAAAGAAATTATAAGACTTAAGAAAAAACGATAATAAATCGAACAACCTTATTAATATTTTATATTGATTACATGCGTTTCGAATTTATGTAACAATCTCATTCCGGCCTCTGAAATTAATGTTTTAAGTATTAATATAAAATTATAATAATTTAGTTTATAAAAAAGGTTATAAAATTAACAAACTGCTTAGTATATTTTTTAATGAATAAATATTCATGTTATTGTAATTTCATTTTGTAACCTTCATTTTATAGTAATTCAGTATTCTTCATGCGAAAACGAAGTAATAGCATAAATAATAGTTTTTCAATTTGTACATTGAATCATTCGATAATCAGCAAGCATTATCTTTTATATACCTATACTATTTCATGTTTACAAATTGGCACGATTACAGTAAATTTTGAAATTTCAACTTAATAATTGTCTGTCTGTTGACTTTAATTTGTTGTTGTTCATAATTTTTTTCTTCATCGTAAGATATTTTTTCAGTAACATTGAAACGATAAAATTCTATTTTATCGAGTTAATTTCTACATGAATATTCGTATTTGTATTCGAAGGAAATCTACTTCTAAATAACGTATTTACGTGAGGATGACATTTGACACTCAATACACTACTAGAAAGAGAGATAAAGTGGATATAATTTTATCTCCGCGTAATTAAATGGAAAAGTTTCATATTTCTCTAAGCTGGTTTTCTACCTTAAATATTTTGAAAATTTCATGCACCAATCATAAGACATAAATTATTAGACATAGAAGAAAAAACTTTAACTCAAGGTAACTTATTAAAAAATAAATTAAGTAAGTAAAATAAAATTAAAGTATCACAGAACTCGGTACAACTCTACAGTGAAGCTCAACAACACGTGTAACGTTAAATAGCCTGATTTTGATCGTTAATATCTCGAAGACCAATGAATCAATTTAAATATAATTTAAAATATATACTGAGCACAATGAGAAGTATGAAAACTAGTGATGTAACGAATATTCGGTTACTATTCGGTAATCGGCTTATTTTTCGCTATTCGGCCGAATACCGTATACCTAAAACAAAAGTAAGAAATAAAAAAATCAGTAAATTTATCATTTCGGTATTTAGATTTAATGTTATTCGATTAGTGTTGTTTGTTTATATTTATTTATAACTTATAACATGCAAAAAATAAGAAAGTAAATAATATTAGTCACATGTATTCCCAATTTATAATTACAAAGATCAGCACACGTACAGTACATACCTATTCGTTCGAGAATCGTCGCACATCTGAGTGTCTGACTCTGCCTATCCTTCTTTTTAAGCGCTCGTATTTGCGCTTCCCTTTCTTTTTCCTCTATCGCTTTAGTCCATGTATGCCTATGCATACATCATAGTACGCCCTCACGATACTTTCGATTCGTCACTTTTCCGTCATAGATTTCTCATTTTACAATTATGTGACTCATAGCCTGGTGATAACGGAGAAAACAGACAGATACGACGTCTGTATAAGTCACAGTTATGATTTCACTGATTCGAGACAGCTTGGTAGCCCAAACGGCCCCAGGCTTTCGCCCGTGCACGCTAAGTGTCTTTCATTACAAGCATTTAACTTTCCGAAGCCTATGACAACAATTGTTTGGCATTGACGGCCGCGAATTTCGAGCCAATAAGCTGACTCGACTTGTTCGATTATGTCATCAACTCAATTTCATATTTATTTTCACATTTTTACTTCGCGTCCTTTTTTGTTCTTTTTCTGTTATTTACACGTGTAGGTCATTTCATTGTTATCCACATTTGATATCGTCATTTATCACACTGCTATGACGCTCTTGTCTGTCCGCTACAACTCTCAATAATTAACGTGATTGGCGAAGCGTACTGACAGCGGGCCAACAGAGAGTAGGGTCCTTGCCATAATGCGGTTTGCGCGCCTATTTTCATACGTGCGTTAATCGAGCCGAATAGTTTAGCCGAATATTCAGCTATTCGGCTACGCTTTTGGCCAATTATTCGGTATTCGGCCTGAGGCCGAATATACTATTCGTTGCAACACAAAATTGAAAATTTTTAATTTTGAATAAAATTGTTGCATCGTTTTGGACTCAATTATAAACTAATGTCCCATTTTCTTTCTCGACTGTTCTGAATACATTAGAAAGAAATAATTGGATTCGTATAAATTTGACACTCCGTGTTTCGAGACCTTTTGTTGCACTGTATAGAAATCAGAAATTGTTTGTCTCTCTGTTCTTAGATGTTTTCCCAATCTAAACCAAATTTTAATACTTATTCTATGTGACAAATCTGAAAAATCTTCAGCTTTCATATGATTATCAGATGAATATAGAATTATTATAAAAACTATTGTACTATGAAGTTATTCTTGACTGAAAAATGCGTATAATGTGATAAAAACTGGAGAAACTAGATAAAAAATGTAAAATTCAGCAAGAATATCAAGAAAAATAAAACATTTAAATGCTGTAGCAATAAATACTGGCATAGAATTTGACAGTATAACTTATTCTATGAATAAAGTGCAATTACACAGACTTCAACTACTGGAATTCTTGGACAAAACAGTCATCGTGATAATAAATCGGAAAAATTTGCATCGTCACAGAAAAAATTTCGAGTTTTACTTTGAGCGTTAAAGTCTTTGCGCTGCATTTATTTAGTTAGACGTTACATCTTTAAGCAGTATAAAGTTAGAGACCAAAATTTTAAGCTTTAGTCTGTATAATGTGCGCAGACTAAAGCTCAATACAGACTAAAAACTTCAATCCACAATACGATTGTGGTATTCAAGAGGAATAAACACAACTTTACTTAGTTTTCGCTGTAATAGGTACAATTACATTAGTGATAGTATAATGAAAGATGCTATTCTTAAAGAGTACAACTGGCCTTGTAACCCGCACTATATCATTCATATGCGAACAATGTTCTATCATGTATTCGCATTCATAAGCCTTAGGACATGAGGGCACTCGCTCCGGGGACATGTATGGGAATTAGTTTTCTCTTGCTTTGTTTCAACTGTCGGTATGTAGCTACCTTTTAACTTTTTATTTTGATTCTTATGCCATAACTTTCATAAGTTTCCATTGTTTAGATATTTCTGCTGAGCTTTATATTTTCAAACTAGTTTCTCCACTTTTGTATGAGATTATTATTTATATTGTTTAATTCAGAAAATTCCATTTAAAGTACTTATTAAAAGTAGTACCAATTTAAACACAGTAAAATGATCTTAATGCAGTTAAAGTGTATAACATTTTTTAAAATAATTGCACGTAGCATCATGTGCTCTGAACTAAATATATTTCATACTTTTTCCTGTTTGAATTCGCAAACGGTAAATCAGCACCATCAATGACCTTTCAAATCGATAATGTAAAAATAAGACTTTTTCCAAAGTTCTGAAAAAAATTTATAATTACCCAACTTTATTTGTAATTCAATTTGCTTATTTTTTAGTCTTTCTAGAAAACCATTCATTTTTTATTTAATAGATGCAGTGAGAAAGCCGCTATAATGTAAGTGGTCGACAGGCTTCAGTTTTGAGACATTTTCTCAACGTTGTTACTACAATAGAACATTTAATTTAAAACACATTCAATGCTTTCCATCAACACTTTAATAAAGTTCATTTTATTTAATAGATTTCTAAAAATATTTTAAAAATAATTTATGAAATTAATTCGGAACAAAGCCCTGAATGTATTTTCTTTCTGTGCAAAGGTTAAAAAGTACAAAGAAATAATTTAAGCCAGTTTTTGTGTCTTTTTAAGCTATCACATAAGCACAGTATGTCAATCTGACAGAAAAATTGAGAAAATTTTACATTGTTGTAGTGCATTATTAATTTCTTCTTTTTTCAAAATTTATAAACTAAATTTTACAATTGAATTATTAATTCTAGTAATGAAATCAGAAAATGTAAGTTAAACATTCAATTTGTTTTGTAAGACATTGCTTATATTTGGCGACTGTTCCTGTGATTTGAAATTGTAAAAAACGAAAAATGTAAAATTTTAATTATTATCGAAAAATATGTTTATTTTACAATTATGTTTAGATATGAAAACAAAATATTTATCATAATCATTAATAAAAATATCATTAATACTGTATATACAGTGAAAACTGCTTAGGCGACCACCTGCATTCGACGGGCACCTGCCAAAACGGGCAAAAATTTCTGGCACGGAATACCTTATCCATAGAGTCTTCGTATAAGTTACCTGTATTAAACGACCACCTGTGTAACGCGACCGCGGGCATCGATTTTTGGTCCGAAACAACATACAACACCTGTAATAAGCGACCACTTTCGCGAATGTATCTGGTCTAAACTATTGTAAGAACCCATCTCAACAACGTTTCCACCTCCTAATATAATGAATTAGTCTAAACTCTCGTTCGAACCCATCCCGGGCACTTCTCCCACCCTCGAAATTAGGTGCAGGTGTTAATAAATTAGTCTAGCAACAAAGGAAATTCATTTCAGTTTGTTGGAAAATGTCCGAAATGCAAAGTGCTGTCGTTAGAAGATCGTATTAAAGTTATCACAATAGCAATTAGCGGCGAAATTTAACTATGGGAAAACAAAATTTATTTTACCCTAGACCAGTGTTTCTCAACCTGTAACGAATCGTCGCCCCTTCAATGTAGTGTCGCCCCCTTCAATAAAACCGTTACGTAGTATCGCCCCCTTCACTACAAAATTCCGATGCCGAGGGACAAGGCTAACGCCAAATTTGTACCGCATTGAATAGACTAGTGACTAGTATAATGTTATTTGTTTAATTATTGTACGATATAACGAATAAAATATCTAATTATTCTTAATATAATGTGTTACTATATCGCCCAGAAAATTGTTTTTCGCCCTCCAAAATATAAATTGTTGCTAATCGCCCCCTAAACATGAAAAAACGCCCACATGGGGGCGATATCGCTCCCGTTGAGAAACACTGCCCTAGACCTACAGTATTTTCCTTGGGGGTGTAAAATATTGTACACGATACAATTAATCGGATGATCTCATCGTTTGATAAAAATCTATTTTTATTTATTTATTTTGAAGCTTATATACAGTACACGTGCGATAAATAGTTTCTGTATCGACCTACCTTATTTCCACGATATTTTTAGAAAAATAATATCCAAGTAATTTTCGCAGGCAAAATATTCAAAAAACAATAAACGCATTAATGCAAAAATCAGTTTTACTTCCTTTTTCGATTCCGCGATTGTAATGAAATCGTATAATGAGAAAAAATAATAAAATCGTTTTATTATTAATTAATAATTTTTCTTATTGTACTTAATTAATTAAGAAAATATTAAATATTAAAAAATACAGTATTTTTAAAGTTAAAATAAGATTAAACTAACGAAAACCAAAAGCAAAGTGATGGAGAGATAGGACGCGCTTGTATATTGATGACGTAATACACGTAACTGAGGAGCGAACGAAAAGAACCGAGTCGAATTAATTAAGTCGGAAAAAAGAAAGTGTGCATTATAATCGAGAAAATGCGAGTATTGTATTAATCTTTAAAATATTGGTATTAAATCTGTCTTATAATATCATGACGATTCCTGTAAATCGGGTTATCCGATAAGAATAAAATACAATACCAATATAGCCCTATCGTTGAAAAAATTAGCTTATTTTTGCACGCCTCGAGTTTTGCTTAGTAGAAATGGCTAAAAAGTGAGCAAAACACGTACGGAAATACGGTATTACAGCACCACCCGTATTGGACGACCACCTGCCTAAAAGACCACTTTTTGAAGGAACCGTGGGTGGTCGCCATAGACAGGTTTTACTGTAATAATTTACACAACGAATTTTTTTTTAAAAATGAAAATAGATAACTTGAATGTACTATATGTAAAAGTTAAAGTTAATAAATATTCTGATTAAGTAATAAAATTAATCTACTTTATCAAAATTTAATTAACCGTTATAAATAATAATGGTAATGTAAAGTGAAATAATAAAAATATATTTGTTTATATAAGATATGTTTAAATTTTATTTGATTTTTAAAATATTAATATTTTAATTTTCTTTCTGAATATGTAATAAATAGCTACCACTAAAATCGATAAAAAAAAAAAACATGAATATCATTCCTGTTTGACAGCCATAGATATTTATGCAAACTGATTTCAAACATTCGCTTTTTATTAACCTTCACTTGGAGATCACTGTATAGATTCAACAGATTGTCAGTTGTTTGTCTTTTTATATGTAGCCGTTCATTCATATCTTCAGTTATAATTCCTCGCTTCTGGTTCAATCCCTTTCCAGCATCTCTTAACATTTTCCGAAACTTATAATTGTTAGTATTAACAATTATAAGTATGAGCAGTATCTACTAGAGGTACACGATGACAACAATCACTTTCTGCATCTTCACTTTGAGAGGCACCAACTTCATGTTTTTGTTTATTTTTTTAATACTACATGTACTTCTTTACTTTCTCGTTTACCAAAATAAGTTTCGTAAATTTCCTCGCAGTCTTTTGCACACATGATTAACTTAATACATGACCATTCTCATCCATGCATATCTTGCTTTTCGCTGTTGTCTTATCGTGCAAAGAACATCTAACTTACTTTCGATTATTTTCCTTATTTATTTAATTACTTTATCTCTCGCTCCTCTTAATTTCCACACATTCAGTCGAAATTCACATTTCGGCTTTCTTTTTGTCACTTGGTATTCCGTTTCGGTTGCTTCCTGGCTTGAAGATCATATGCCCCACACTCTCAGATTCTGCTTTCCTTTTCGCTTTCCTTCTTTTAAGGTTTTTACTTGTTGGAATGGTAGCTCCACGCTCAACTCTTATTATCGTTGACCTGTATTTCCGCCTACACTGCCTTTTGTCGCACTTCTATTCAGCATTGGATATTCCCTATCAATTGCAATTGCGGCTGACATAACACACAGGGCCTGGAGATCGGGCAAGATGATCAACATTACTTGAAGCAGGGAAATGGTTGAAATAACACTATTAATTCGTAATATATTCAAAATCTGTAAATTTGCAAAACTAGTGTTCTAATTGAAAAGATTAAGCATAACACAGTTTGTAATATTTTAGTTTAATTAACTGAATTAGATTATATTATATACATTTTTGAATTCTTAGGCAAGCTTTGAATATATTCAAGTTGCAGAATATGAGAAGGTAGACAAAAATCAGAAAGAATCAATGGCAAAGCCATTAACAAGTAGACAAAGATCTCAATCAGTAGAATATGAAGAAGCTGTTGTGCAAACCCTTAGTATCAGTTCAGAAAATAATGGAATTATGAATAGAGACGAATATTTAAACATGAACGAACTGGAACATTTACCAGAATTGGAAATATTTCAGAAGTGATAATTGAAGGAGTCGAACTAGAATGTCACATCTGTGAAGTGAAATTTGACAACGAAGTATCTCGTGGAGAACACGAAGCAAAATTTCATTAAATTGATTAATCACTTCCAAATATTAATTTTCAATACACATCATTTGGTAACGATGTTACGAAACAACGTAAATCTTGCATTTTTATTTATTCATTTATTATAAAAGTATTTTTGATTTTTTGCATATATCAAATCGAGTTAGTAATTACGTTTTGTAAATCTCTTTATTTTTTAAACTAAAGTTAAAACAAAATTTAAATAAGTTTGTGTTGTACTTATTCATTTTATTCAAGTTAGCAATTTATTAGAAACACATTTATAAAAGTGAGGTTAAAATTTCTATAATAACTATTTTTCTTTATTATATTTTCCATTCATAGTTTTATGTTCTTCAAATTGTCTTTANTTTCTCTCTATATAAATTTTTTACAAAAGCAATTTCTGTTTAATTAGTGAAATTTTTTGAGCTTTATCAGATGATTGGTTATTGTTCTTTCGTTTGTTATTTGTTCTTTGCAATTAAAAACAAAATTGTTACGGAAACTTATGATACAGGAACACTTTGTAAGATGGAAAAAGTAGATTTGATTGTTAACATATTATAAAAGAAAATGCATTTTGGAATTACATACTGCTATTCAGTCTTAATTTTATGGTATATCTACTTAAGATATCACTGAACATATTAATACTTATTTATATTTTACATACGCGTGAAACTCACAGAAAGCTTAAAAATATCTATAGTGTAAGTAATGGTAACTAATAACGTAAGGTAAAATGAGAGAAAGAAATACGACTAAATAAATTAATACAAATAAAAAATAGTAAATAAGCAGTTTAGTGCGAGGTGAGTTTGAGCACTATGAAAAGTTTACAGATTTTGGCATGCTTTTCTATTAATATACAACGAAATATACCAAGGGTGGGCAAGCAAGAGGTCAGCGGCAGCCGAAATGTAGGTTTTGCAAAATGCATGGGAGACGCAGTTCTGTACTTTTTAATTGTGTACCGCATTTCTNTAACTATTTTTCTTTATTATATTTTCCATTCATAGTTTTATGTTCTTCAAATTGTCTTTAGTTATATATACTATTGACCGAATTAACGTAAATAGTTCCTTTCTTTTTAGGTTTCTATTGTATTTAAATTACTAAACACTTCCATTTTGTTTACACAGAAAAAGAGAATAAATACATTTGGAATTGTATAAAATTAACTTAAAATAAAAACAAATAAGTCCGTAATTGCTGAAGAAAATACAACAACGTTGAATTATTGCCCATTTAATTTTGGAAGTTATATTATGTTTTATGTGAGAAAGACTTGTTGTTGCCTGTTTGCATACAATCGTATTTATAACATTTTTCACATACAAATGTTATTCAAACAAGAAACTGAGTTGCAATCATTTGGCTCAAGTTAAACATTCTGACTATTGGGATCAGAGTCAAATCGTTTTTAGTTTTTCTTTGGTAAAGATGAGCTTGGCACTTGAAAACGGTTTGCACATGACTGCCTTCTTGTCTTTTACATTTCGCTTAGAAGTTCCATGATTATCTTCACAAAAGGAGAAGTTTAAAAGTTGAGCTTTATAGATCTAGGAGCGACTGCAGCGTTGTTAGATNTTTTACAAAATTGTGGAAATAAAATTGTAAAAATAATAATAAAAAGCAGAAATGAACACTATAGGCAAGAGCCGCTTGTGACTCAAAAAGGGCCGCATTTGCCGATGGTGGTAATATGTTATCTGTAAATTTTGTATAAAAAATGCATTTTTTAAGATTCTTTTAAAACCTTTGGCTAGGCGCGCCAGGAAACTATTACATTGTTGGACATGCTGAAAGCAGTAGTTTCCTGTTTTTATAAATCAATTTTGGAAAAGTTATAGTTATTTTTGTTGTTTTGTGATCTTATGAGAGTAATACATTGTATTTTTGAAGTCCTCATTTAAAAAATGCTACTCGAAATATGTCATTTTTATTTATTTAAAAACGAAAAGAAAAAAATATTAAGTTCCAGAAATTTTAATTAAAAAAACACCGAATTTCAAAGCTTTTTCTACAACTGTAATTAAGTCTGTGGCTGATTCGCTTTCACGTATGTTTCTTTCTAACTATCTAAACCAATAAATATTTTGTCACCACCCCGGCATTAAATATTTCGGGAAATACTGTCCCCTATTGTTGTAAAGCAATTAGCGGTAAGTGGATCGTGAAATCTAAGCTGTGACTCGCTTTCCTTTACGTGGGTTGACTTTGTTTAAGCCAATAAGTGTATTTTCACAAACCCTAGGCCAAAAATTTTTCAGTAAACACATCACCTAACATTCTACAGGAATTACAGGTAAAAAGGCATGTTAAGTTCAGTGTAAGATGTGTCAGACATGTGCCAGGTGTGTGGATGTCAGCAAGTGGTGATGGACAGTCCACAGCTTGGTCACATGTGTCAGGTGAATGAGGTAACAATATCCCCAAGAATGTGGGGGAGATTGTCCCGCCTAGAGAGGAAAAATTTGTGCCCTGCCCTTTGTGTTTGTAGAGTCATGGTGTGTGTGTGGAGACAGTACTGAGAGGAGTGCTGACCGCAGTACTGACCGGGGAGCTAACCAGAGTGGGTAGCTGTATGGTTGGTCAGGAACCAGTATTGAGTAATACAAATGATTGTCGGATACTGGAGTATTGCTCGATTGTGGAGTGCCAGAGAGTCACTCACTTATTAGAGACATTAAAGTGTAATTGTGTTGTTATTGTTAGACAGGAAGTGTACATTCTTTTCAAATTTGTATACGACATTTTCTGGTCCGTCGATATACAAGGCAGATTATTTGCTGATAGCATCAATAGTGTGAGGATCGCATTTGCGGGAAAACTTTATTATAAAATGTTTATAAATTATTATAACATTTTATTGTTCGGGAAAAAAATAATCTTTTATTTCGAAAAAATTATTCNAATAAAAGTAGCTTCTGATAGAAACCAAATTAAACCAATTTTTATTTTTTATTAAACATTTCGCAGACCACCTGCCAATCTCCACGCACCCCCAATTTAATTTTAGTTTCTCCCGGACACCATCAGCAGTTCCAAAAACCACAGGTGCTCATAGCAACCACTTTGGGAAAAATATTTTCAAATACACAAAGCTATGCACTGTATTCATTTTTTAAATAGAGTTCTCCAACTCATATTAAATTATTCACTCGTAACCTACACTAACAAAGACAAGATTAAATGTTGCAAAACTAAAACAATTTAATATTTTATATAAGAATTAAAATCGCTTTGTAATCTTTTAAATATTTAAAGTAACAACAATAATTTTGGTACTAGACAGTAACTAAGTAACTAACATCTACAAATAATGAAAATTTAAAACACTTTTACTCACACACTAAACTTCTTCTAGGAATTTTAGCAAGGACGAAACTTGATAAAAATTTTTGAGCAAGTTGAAAGTTATACTAAGAATAATAACCATATCTCTAGCGCTTAACAATAGGCACAAACGTTATTTATTTGCTGTAAATAAAAAATATGAACTATTATAAAGCCAATTATATCTACTCTAACACACTTTCTTTATAAAAATAAAATTCATGTAAATGAAATAATACAAAGTTTACGTGCAAATGTGTTATGAAGTACTTGATGGAAGGCAATCATCCTAAAGGTAAAGTCTTCTCCTCTTTTGGATCAATCAAAAACAGTTAACTGAGGAATCTGTTTCAGAGCTAATTATATTTGTAATACATGTACTTCTTTACTTTCTCGTTTACCAAAATAAGTTTCGTAAATTTCCTCGCAGTCTTTTGCACACATGATTAACTTAATATATATGACCATTCTCATCCATGCATATCTTGCTTTTCGCTGTTGTCTTATCATGCAAAGAACATCTAACTTACTTTCGATTATTTTCCTTATTTATTTAATTACTTTATCTCTCGCTCCTCTTAATTTCCACACATTCAGTCGAAATTCACATTTCGGCTTTCTTTTTGTCACTTGGTATTCCGTTTCGGTTGCTTCCTGGCTTGAAGATCATATGCCCCACACTCTCAGATTCTGCTTTCCTTTTCGCTTTCCTTCTTTTAAGGTTTTTACTTGTTGGAATGGTAGCTCCACGCTCAACTCTTATTATCGTTGACCTGTATTTCCGCCTACACTGCCTTTTGTCGCACTTCTATTCAGCATTGGATATTCCCTATCAATTGCAATTGCGGCTGACATAACACACAGGGCCTGGAGATCGGGCAAGATGATCAACATTACTTGAAGCAGGGAAATGGTTGAAATAACACTATTAATTCGTAATATATTCAAAATCTGTAAATTTGCAAAACTAGTGTTCTAATTGAAAAGATTAAGCATAACACAGTTTGTAATATTTTAGTTTAATTAACTGAATTANCCAGAATTTTTGTCTTTTTAAGCTAACAAATAAGCACAATACGTCAATGTGACAAAACAATTCTGAAATTTTACATTGTTGTAGTGCATTCTTGCTTTTTCATCTTTTCAAAATTTCTAAAGTGAATTTAACATTTAAATTACTTTTTTAAATGCAATCAAAAAAGGTAAGTAAAACGATCAATCTCTTTTGTTACATGTTATTTTTAATAGGCGACACTTGTCATTGAAAAATTGTAAAGATGAAAATTTTGAAATTTTAATTTTTATCGAAATAATACATTTCTTTTACTAGTATATTTCGATATAAAGAGGTAATAAAAGTATTCTAAAAGTATTAATAGCAAACTTAATAATTTATAATAATTTCCACAACGAATATTTTTTAAAGGATGAGAAAAAGAAACATGAATGCACGGAATGTAAACAAATATTTGCAATGAAATCGCACTTAGATGTGCACCTGAGAAGCCATACTGGTGAGAAACCGTTTCCATGCGATATTTGCGGTAAAAAATTCTCCCAGTCTGGAAATTTAACAATGCACAAAAGAATACATTCGGAAGAACGACCTTTCAAATGCAACTGTGGATACGCTACAAAAATTAAATTTTTGTAGAGTATCCACAGCGTATCTGTTATCACATGTCAAACGATTGTGAGGCCAGCCGATTAGGGGTGAGGTGTTTTCGACAGCCGAGCGGTTAATACTGTCGTGTGGGCGCGGAATGACTCACCGAGACAGGTTTACCATATAAAACCGTTTAATAATATACATAAATTGTTCTTACAACAATTCAAGAAGTCAGGCGAACGCCTATCCACCGATGGGTTACTAAAACAGTTCCCAAACAACACGGAAAAGTTCGACAGTTCGGTCGGTCCTTGGGTGTTTCGCACGTCGGACGCAGAGAACGATGTCCCCGGAGCACGCACCAGCACTTGTCGCGATGTCCTCGGTTAACGAGTTGAACCTCGGCGATCCTGGACAGAACGGGTTGTCGAAACCAGCTCCTAGGGCGTCGAAAGAGCCTTCGTTGTGTCTCTGTCGTGAGCACCAAATCCCAGCAGGGTAGCGCTACGCACCAAAACCCAAGACTCCGTAAAGTTCCCGAAAACGCGGTTTTATCAATTTTTCCACCGCGGTCGCCTCTCCATTGGTCTCTCCTCGTCACATGGTGACAATTCGAAACTCCAGGAAGGGCGCGGGAGAGTTCAACGTCGCGTCGGAACACGACTCCTCTCCAAC
>NW_019385026.1:166176-184846 GCF_000671375.1 Centruroides sculpturatus
TCAATTGCATAAATGAGATTTAGTGAAAATTATAACTATCCTGGGGAAATTTTCAATAGAAAAAATGATAATATGGCAGATATATATATAAGCTATAACAATGAAATCCTTATTTTTATAAACATTATTCTATAATATCCTTAATAGTATAGAAGTGGGCAGGCAAGCAAGAGTTCAGTGGGAGCTGAAATGTAGGTTTTGCAAAATGCATGGGAGCCGCAGTTCTGTACTTTTTTATTCTGTACCATGATTTTATTATATAATATAAATATAATATAAAACAAATATTGAATTTAAAAAATATATATATTTTTACAAAATTGTGGAAATAAAATTGTAAAAATAATAATAAAAAGCAGAAATGAACACTATAGGCAAGAGCCGCTTGTGACTCAAAAAGGGCCGCATTTGCCGATGGTGGTAATATGTTATCTGTAAATTTTGTATAAAAAATGCATTTTTTAAGATTCTTTTAAAACCTTTGGCTAGGCGCGCCAGGAAACTATTACATTGTTGGACATGCTGAAAGCAGTAGTTTCCTGTTTTTATAAATCAATTTTGGAAAAGTTATAGTTATTTTTGTTGTTTTGTGATCTTATGAGAGTAATACATTGTATTTTTGAAGTCCTCATTTAAAAAATGCTACTCGAAATATGTCATTTTTATTTATTTAAAAACGAAAAGAAAAAACTATTAAGTTCCAGAAATTTTAATTAAAAAAACACCGAATTTCAAAGCTTTTTCTACAACTGTAATTAAGTCTGTGGCTGATTCGCTTTCACGTATGTTTCTTTCTAACTATCTAAACCAATAAATATTTTGTCACCACCCCGGCATTAAATATTTCGGGAAATACTGTCCCCTATTGTTGTAAAGCAATTAGCGGTAAGTGGATCGTGAAATCTAAGCTGTGACTCGCTTTCCTTTACGTGGGTTGACTTTGTTTAAGCCAATAAGTGTATTTTCACAAACCCTAGGCCAAAAATTTTTCAGTAAACACATCACCTAACATTCTACAGGAATTACAGGTAAAAAGGCATGTTAAGTTCAGTGTAAGATGTGTCAGACATGTGCCAGGTGTGTGGATGTCAGCAAGTGGTGATGGACAGTCCACAGCTTGGTCACATGTGTCAGGTGAATGAGGTAACAATATCCCCAAGAATGTGGGGGAGATTGTCCCGCCTAGAGAGGAAAAATTTGTGCCCTGCCCTTTGTGTTTGTAGAGTCATGGTGTGTGTGTGGAGACAGTACTGAGAGGAGTGCTGACCGCAGTACTGACCGGGGAGCTAACCAGAGTGGGTAGCTGTATGGTTGGTCAGGAACCAGTATTGAGTAATACAAATGATTGTCGGATACTGGAGTATTGCTCGATTGTGGAGTGCCAGAGAGTCACTCACTTATTAGAGACATTAAAGTGTAATTGTGTTGTTATTGTTAGACAGGAAGTGTACATTCTTTTCAAATTTGTATACGACATTTTCTGGTCCGTCGATATACAAGGCAGATTATTTGCTGATAGCATCAATAGTGTGAGGATCGCATTTGCGGGAAAACTTTATTATAAAATGTTTATAAATTATTATAACATTTTATTGTTCGGGAAAAAAATAATCTTTTATTTCGAAAAAATTATTCATCAACACAGCGAATAAAAAGCCTTTTACAGACTTAGTTCCTTGTTTAACCCTTTCTTAGCACCTTCACTTAACCGGAAAATTGGATTAGCACTAGACTTTACCGAACTTGAACTAGAACCCGAACTCCATTAAATCGTGAACCTCTTTGGACGGCCTAAGGACTAACCTACATCAATGGTCTACTAGAACTCCAAGTATTTGTCGTCGCGCGGAAGTTTTGTATGCTCTCTCTCACCTGATATCATAAGCTTCACCCTTGACGTTTACTTGAGTTAGCGAGAAAGTTAGCTCCTCAGTCTTAAATCTTGAAAATAATCTCTGAATAAATGGATATTTGTTAAATGAATAGCTTTTGGGAGTGTACTTCTTCCAGATAACTTTTTTCTATCTCCATTACAACCCTAAGCCTCCACAGACGCGACCATTCGCGCGGAAAAGACGGAAATTGCGGCCATCTAGGTTTCTGTGTCTATTCAGAAGACACAGTGGTTTTTTTCCTGACGAAACTTGTCATTGCGGTGTTCGCCGACGCGACGTCGATTCGTCGGTCCTGTGATGCCAAAGCATGGGGAGGTGATTCCTTCGACATTGTCACAATAGTAAATTTTTCTACACTTAATTTGTTAAAACTTGGTTAACTGTTAGAAAACAGTTAACCAAGTTTTAACAAATTAAGTGTAGAAAAATTTACTATTTTCTATGTTATTAGATCAAAGCATTAAGCTGTAAAAACAGTGCAACTAAAATTCCTTATAAATACAATTTTACATGTTTTATAGGTCAGCATGTTTTTAAAACCGTTTAATCTATAAAAAACTTCTTTCTGTTAATGAGCTTTAAAATTCTTGTTTATACGTTTATTTTTGTTTATGCTCTAATTGGTCATTTATATCATGACTGAATCATTATCAATCAATGAGCATTCTTTCAGTTCTGTCCGTTCAGGATTTTCTGGCGAAGTATCAATGTCTTTCAAAGTCACGTGGTAGGAGTGAGAAGTTAAACAAACGACAAGAAAAGTTATTTTCATCATTTTTAGCAGTAATTTACTAGATTTCAAATAATTCCACTTTACTTAGACTAGAAGATATCTTATCAACATAGCTTCCAGTCGAGAAATTTTACCGGATAACATATTACATCTGGTTATTGTAATACTTCGTAATACATAATAAATAGGCATATCATCGTTCATATAATATAATAATAATTACTTATTATATTCTTATTATTGTAAAAAATCGTTGAATANGTAATATTAAGATTAAAGCAATATTTGGGTTTACATATTCACTTGCACTGTATAAGTTCATAAAATCATTGTCTACAGTAGCTTTTCACAGATTTTCCAACATTTTGTGACTGGACAAAAGAAACCTTCAACAATATATATTAAGAATAGGAAAAGTTTTGTAGGAAAATAAAAGATAAAAATAAAATAAAATATTCTAAATGCAAAAAAATTTTCAATATTCTGTATGAAACGATCGATGTAGACAAATAAAAAAACACAACACAAACAGATGAACGAATGCAAACGTCATATGACATCACATATCTGCAAAAATCGTACTGCGCAGGTCTCAACTCATTATGCAAACTTTGATTTTGCATGTGCTATTGGATGGATAGCCTACAGAAGAAAGAGCAGAGTAATAAAAAAAGTGAGAAAAACAAACTTCATTACTTGGGATCCAACGAAAAAATGTCTGAAACTATTACATTCAGTTAGTACAGGTAATAAAAAAAAATAATAATACTCGAACTCCACATCCCAGCGAAGTACAACACAAGAGTGGAGCAAAAGGCGCCCCAGAAATCAGTGCCGATGGCAAAATCACCGTTGCCAAATAAAAAGGATGTAAAAGTGTATGAGCTAGAGTGTACTGTATAAAATGCAAAATCCATCTGTTTCTTAGCAAACTTTGCTCTCGCTTCGTATAAAAAACAAATTTCGTACAACTTTGGATTTTTCTTGGTCCAATCTTCAGTCACTTGAAGGAAAATAAACATTATTTTTCGGCATTGAGTAGACCAAAAAATACACGCATTTAAACAAGGCTGAGAAACTGTTGTTCCCTGTGCGCCTAACCGAGAGTAAATTCATATTAATCTAAACATATAAAACAAGCTCTACCCGCCTCATGAGAATGCACACTAAGAAGGGATTTTTGGAAATTCCTCTGCGAAAAGGAAAAGCAGAGGTTTAAATCTTAACTTGAAGAACAGCTTCTACTGTACTATTTTAGATGCGATTGTTTGTTTTCAACTACATTTAGTCTTTTAGTGTATTAAATTAATAACATTTTAAACATTGTTATGAATATTTTGATATATTACGATTTTTAACCAAATGTTCGAACCATTTTAAATTCGTAATTTTTTTAATTACATATTGGTTCGATTATAGAAGGATTGTAAAGGTTCCAGAAAATTGATTAAATTGAAAATATGATAGTTCCTTCGATTCTCACCAATCTCAGCGGCAGGTCTTATATAACAATTACTATGCTTGTTGAAATATTGAATATAAATAAGGTTTGCTTACAAAATCTGTGCAAAGTTATGGGTGGGTAACAGCTAGTATCGTATACAAAGATTATCGTGTTAACTTATATTCCATCAAACAGAAAGTAACAATACTTTACTATGTAAAAGTATTCAATTTCATTAATAACAACAGTAAATTAAAAAATAAATTAACATTCCATTCTATAAATTTATCTTCAGAAAATGAATGTTTTGAATGATCAAGTTGACCTTAATTATGATTTGAATATACAGTGATATTTGTTTAATTAATTGAATTAGATTATATTATATACTTTTTTGAATTTTTAGACAAGCGTTGAATATTCTCAAGAAGTAGAATATGCCCTGGAACAAAAAGATCAGAAAGAATCAATGGAAAAACCATCAACGAGTGGTCAAAAATCTCAATCAGTAGAATATGAAGAAGCTGTTGTGGAAACCGTTAGTAGTGATTCGGAAAATGTTGGAATTATGAATATAGACGAATATTTAAACATGAACGAACTGGAAGATTTACCAGAATTGGAAATATTTTCAGAAGTGATAGTTGAAGGATTCGAACTAGAATGTCACATCTGTGAAAAGAAATTTGAAGACGAAGTGTCTCGTAGAGAACACGAAGCAAAATTTCATTAATTTGTTTAACTACTTCTGAATGTTATTTTGCAACACAAATGATTTGATAACGATGTTACTAAGCAAAATAAATCTTGCATTTTTTTTGTTTATTATAAACTTTTGATTTTTTGCATACATAAAATCTAATTGGTAATTACGTTTTGTAAATATCTTTATTTTTAAAATTGAAATTAAAAGAAAATATGAATAAATTTGTGTTCAACTCAATCATTTTATTCAAGTCAGCAATTTATTAGAAATACATTTATAAAATTACATTTAAAATTTCTATAAAGCCTATTTTTTATGATATATTTCATTCATCGTTTTATCTCCTTCAAATTATCTGTAGATGTATATACTTTTGACCGAATTAACGTAAATAGTTATTGTCCCTTTATGTTTGTGTCGTATTTACATTTTTAAACACTTTCATACTAGTTTAACAGAAAAAGAAAATGAAAACGATTGAAAATTAATAAAATTATTTTAAAATAAGGACAAACAACTCGAATTGCTGATAAAAAATACAACAATGTTGAATTAGCTCCCCTTATTTCAGAAGTTATATTAAGTTTTATATGAGAAAATCTTTTAGTTACATATTGCATACAATCGTGTTTAGATCATTTTTTACATACAGATGTTATTTAGCACCTACAGCCATCCATAAACGTTGTTTAAATACATTGTTTTTATACATGACACTGATGTGGTGGAGCTGATTGAATAAACTTCTGTATTTCATTTATTTTTCGTTTTTTCGAGAACGTCACAATTGTAGGTTAACTCTCATTGCCGCCATTGTTAAAATAACCACGTCTCACAGGAAAGACTTCTCTTTATTGGAGGAATTTTGGCGTAAAAGTTTTTCGGCGTAAAAAGTAGAGACGTGCTCTACTATAATTTCTGTTCTGTTTCAGTAAAAATTTCAGAAAAATTTTTACGTTTTCTGTTTTATGCTAAATTTTAAGCAGAATTTTACGCATGTGTGTTCCTCGCCTTACAGACCGATCTTTCTATGTTGTTTATAAGCAAACAATTTCCTTGCTTTCAGCATTTACTTTTTATACAACAATTTTTTAAGATGATGCTGTTTTTCAATCTACAAAAGTAGATTTTTGCTTGTAATATTAAGATTAAAGCAATATTTGGGTTTACATATTCACTTGCACTGTATAAGTTCATAAAATCATTGTCTACAGTAGCTTTTCACAGATTTTCCAACATTTTGTGACTGGACAAAAGAAACCTTCAACAATATATATTAAGAATAGGAAAAGTTTTGTAGGAATTTATAATGCTTTTTTATTAACTGACTTTGAACATGTTTCTAGACAAAAGAAAAAAAGTATTATTTGGAATGTATTTTCTTAGCATAATGTTGCTATTGAGAACATATCACACAGGAACACTTTCAAAGGAAAAAGGTTGTTTTATTGGTGCGACGGATATGCATTTCGGGCTTAATGCCCCTCTTCAGTCCTATTATCACATATTTATCAGTAAATTAATTACAGGTTTACAAATTTACAGAATGCGTTAAAAAATTAGGATATGCTTACAATGATTTTTATAATAAAACTTAATTACCCGAGATAGTAACAGATAAACCAACAGGACTCGTAAGAAGATATACACATAGTTTAAAAAAAGGGGGAAAAAGGAGCCAATGGTTCTTTTGGCTGCACACATATGCACATTAGGATAGTATAGCACGTGCTAAATAAAATAAAAAGGGGTAAACTTAAGTCTAAAATTAAGTATATATTAAGAGGTGTAATTTTTAAAAATAATAACTGAATACCTGTATTATTTGAAAATTTATTTATCCAGCTACTCCTTCGTAGAGAAAATTTGTGAATATGATGAAACAAGGTTAAAAACAGATTTGTGGCCGGCGGGTCTTAGTTTTTGTCAGGACTGACACCAGTGTAACCTCCGTCAGAGCTACGGTTGTTACGCGAGCGGTCGCGGATGCGGTCGTTTGGGCAGATGGAGTGAGAAACAGCGCACCAGAGTGACTCACGCAGAGACTCGGTTAATGTAATAAGAGTTTAATGGGTACAGATAGACTATACATCTTTTACATTTAAGGTCAATTAAGGTTTTCGATGGTATAATACGCGAACGAGAGAGAGAGTTTACAATTGCAGCGTGGCGATAAATACCTTGAGATTGGGTAAGTCTTTACAAGGTTCAACAGTTCTGAATCAGCGACTTCGATAATAGTTCCAATAAGAGGCACTTAGTTCGTTGGGTTTCTGATAAAATAATCCAAGGAGTTGGCACTTAAGACGTTTGTATGTCGATGGTTTATAGGTAAATCCAAGAATATGCACTGAGCGATGAGTTGAAACTAAAACCTTCTAAGGATCGGGTGAAGACGGTAACACAGAAAGAACGGCGAAGACTGCGACGAAAATCGGTTTGTAGCTATATTCATTTGACAACTTTCCAATAATAGGTCGGAAGGTTATGTGAAAGCACCCTTTGGTGACTGAGAACTTGCTGAGTGATTAATTAACTCCCAGGTGTGAAATTTGATACTTAATCGATAAAAAAAGTATTGTTAATGATTTAGGTCATGCTGTAGTTTTGCTTGCTTAGATTATGTAAACCGTCATATGTGATTGTGAAGCCATTTTGAAAACAGACTTCTTATAGTCATATCTACTGATCCAGATTTAAACCCAGATTTAACTCTTTAATACCAACGTAAACACAAATTATCTAAAACGCAGATTACGTTACGTACAAGAGGTTTGTGAATCACATTAAAAAAGATTGAAAATAGAATACAGTAGAGCGTCGATTATCCGAATCAATTGGGGACTGGGGTTGTTCGGAAGATCGATATTTCGGATACCGGATTATGTACGAAAAAATATAATAATTTATCCCATGTTGAAATTTTTCTCCGTTGCGTGTCGCTTCGCGTTGAATTTTCGCCGATGTTAAGCCTAACAAAGACTATTGTATGGTTAAAAATTATTTTTTATTTTGTACAAACAAAATAAATATATTGAAAAATATAAAAACAATAAAAAATTATACTTCAGAAGTTAATTTAGTATCAAGAACGTAAAATATTTGAGTAACCCAAGACATAGCCAAAGATTGCAGTGCCACAGCACTGGCGAAAATTTAAATTTGCCGACTGGAATTCTTTCGGATAATTGACTTTCGTATAATCGATGCTCTACTGTATTCGGTATTAAACGGTGTTGCGAACGAAGAAAAAATAGTAATAAAGATAGTGTTAGCGTTACAGCTAATACCAAATATTTGTTAGCAATGGCGATAAGGAAGGATTATGAGCTCAATTACAGTAGACCCCCCCTATAACCTTAGATACGTTTCACGTTAATCGAATTATACGTTGAAGGAATGATTAAATACATGAGCCAATCAAAATTCGATAGGTGTGAAGTTTACGGACTAAGGCTGTTTGAAAGGTTTTTTTCTATAAAATTAACCGATTCTAGACTAATTCCACTCAACATTTACAAAACACGTATAATTTTTTGGGAATAATCTGTATAAACTATGCTATAAACAAAAAATTATAGGATTACTTACCGAGTGTGCACCGTTCGACTACGCCGCGATTTCTGATAACGAATTTTTCGCAGAAAAATAACTTGACCTTTGCAGACATCATTAATATAAATAATTTTTATGGCCGTTGAATAAGAAATGTTTCTTTCACAAGAAATGTATAAAATTACTGTACTGGACAGATGATAGGTCGCCTAACTCGTTGTAGCGTGACGCTAGACAGCGAAATATATATATATAATTATAATAAAGTTACGATAAATTAAGTTAATATATAATTATATATACAGCACCTAATTTATATATGTACAGTACCTAATTTATACATAATTTATATATAATACTGTACAGACGATAGCAAACTCAATTTAGCCGCTCTGTAGCTTAGCGCAGGGCGGAGAAAAGTAGTTCGGCTGCTCATCCACTATTGGTCCAAATTCTATCAATCTTGTCGCGAAACGAGTCGGCGACGACGTTTTAGTTGCTCCTTTATACGAATGTTGCTACAATTTTTTCGCTACGTTATAGGAATTTCCGTTATAGGACCGCATGTTATAGGGGGGTCGACTGTAATTGAATTATTGTCAAGTGCAGATGGAGTAAATCGTGCTAGAATTAGTCTCTTTATTCTTTAGAAATTTTTTAAAATCAGCAAGTTCCAGAAGTCAAAATGCTTGAAAATTCTGAAAAAGAAGAATTTTTTCAGAAACGATGTTTTTAAACTTTAATAGAAGGATAAAGCAACTTAACGTACTGTAAATTTTGGAAGCTTTAACGAGCTCACAGTTAAACTACATTTGTTCTTAAACACGAAAAACATGTTTTTTGGAATACTGTACTATTAATTTAGATATATATTACTGCTAACTATTGTAAATTGACTTTAATAATTACAACATAAATGGAAAATTGTGAGAAATGTTCAGTTCTTCGACATAGTTTGTTTGAAAACGTGGTTATATGTTCGCGTTTATTTATGTATATGTTGGTACTCACACAAGTATTTCAAAGTTCTTAATAGACAAAAAATGTTAATATATTCATTTTATTTTATGCACCATTATATTATGAACGATTTTTTGTTTACTATGACAACCTATTTAAAGAACTTTTTGTTCAAATTAATGTTCGAATTATGAGTAAAAATTAGAAAAGTTAAGAGAAAACGATAATAAATCGAACAACATTTTTTAACATTTTATATGAATGACATGCATTTCGAGTTTATGTAGCAAAGGTAAGTGTACAATGTGCATGCCGCTAAAACTTAAAATCGAGTAACCGGTACGATCAAGTGAGTTATATGGTGTGGTAGCCTTCTTTCCCACATTCATAAAGAAGGTTCCCGTTTTTACCTGAAGGGCGTGCTGTTCAAGGTATAAGGGCTGGATGTTTTGCCCTATAGAAATTTCTAGAACAGTCCAGAACATTCGAGAGTATTCGAGACCATTCCACAACATTCCAGAATGTTCCGGGATGTTCTGGAAGTTTTTAATCATCATGATCAATATATATTATAAAGGTAAGTGTACAATGTGCGTGCCGCTAAAACTTAAAACGAGTAACCGGTACGATCAAGGGAGTTATATACTCTCGTATACTCTCGAATGTTGTGGAATGTTCTGGAACATTGTGGACCATTCGAAGCGTTTTCGTATGGGTGGGTCTACCCATTGGTGGGGTATATAAAACAAGATCCGTCGTGGTTTTGAACGTCAGTTTCTTATCAGTTACGAAGGCAAGAACCGAAAAAGAAGTGAAAATTCCAAAGTAGTGCAGTAAGTGGATAAAAACAACAGTGTGAAGTGTGAAGAGTCAAAGTGATACAGTGTTTGACTATAAATCAAAAATAAAGTGTGAAAACTGTGTAAGGTGTACTTAGTGTATTTGTTAATAAAAAGTTGATTTAATATATATTTTACACAATGGCCAAACTTAAAAGAGGAGGAACTCTTGCCAGTACTTTATTTTCTTTTGAATATTACCGGAAATTTTCTTTTGAATATCAAAGTTGATATCGTCGACAATATTATTTTTAGTTGCCAAAATTGCCCTTTGGAATAACCACTCATAATAACAAGAAGCGCAGAGCCCAAACGATTAGGAGTTGAAGGTTTATTTTTGGTACACAGTTACGGTGTGTCATGGGAACGTACAGTTCACTAAGAAGGGATTACTCGGAATTATCCCCGCTGGGAGAAGTGTTAACAATGGAAGTGGTTAAGAAACAATTGACGTGTTAAGAGAAAGCGACGTGCGAGATTTACAGGCGCAGATGCGGTTTTTTGCATTTTTGCGAGAAATCGATCGTATTTTTAGACTAATTTCAAAATTTTCTAATTACTATAATTCTTGCATTCTGAGGTAAGTTTTGTATATCTTTAAACAATTTTCGATTAAAAAAGATAACTAATAATTACTTTATTGAATAACTAGAAAAATTTCAATCGATCATCAGTTAAGTGAAATTATAGAGTGTCTTCGAACATTTTTGGAATTTTTCTTAAGGTACGTTCTGTAATGATTATGAAAAAGTTTTATGTGAAAAATTTTATGTTATGATTTCACTTATATTTGTAAAGGAAATTTTTTATGTATGTTGTAATTCGCATGTATTATATAATTTTAGTTGGATAAGGAGGGGTGTACACAAGCCCGAAAAATGTACAAAAAACAGATACATGTATAAACTAAAAATTCAATAAATTTACAATGAAAATTGCCTTGTGTTGTGTGTATGAACTATATATTGTTTAAAAACGACAAAAATAATCACCGACACGGTTTCAAGAAAGTAAAATAAAAGTAAGTCATCTCACTTTCCTTGGGGTTGTAATTGATCATAAATTCAACTGGAAACAGCATATAAAACACATTACTAGTCGAAGTAACATGACCTTTAATTGTCTTTTAAGGGTTGCCAGATGCAAGTGGGGTAGGTTTTAAGGCAGCCAATGCCATATATGGTTGCCTGTTTTTACCAACTATCTCATATGCATCTGCTGTTTGAAGCGCTGCTCCCTCTCATTTTAAAACTATTGGCGTCTGACGACTGCACAACGAATTGCCTTATTACGACTGGTATTCCACTGTTTTAAATGCAGCCCTTCCTATGGGGGCTGGGAAGTTCCCCATCCTCCAATTTCTCCAACTTAATAGCAAACATTTCTGTATTTCTAGGGGCAGGGATGTTGATATTAATGGAACCATCTTTAATGCCACCATGTTTGAATTAGACAGGCCTGTATCTACACTCCCACATCCTACCTTAAGTCTGTCTCCTCGTGTTACCTCTACAGAGAGTGAAGCATTTTCAGATGTATCCAAGTCAACGGACGGCACGGCAAGTGCCTTTGTGATCTTTCAGGACGGTGAAGAGGTTTACAATGATTCCTTCGCTCTACACCCGGAATGCTCTATCTTCCAAGCTGAGATCTTCGCTGTATTGATGGCAATCAACTGGTGTGAACAAATTCTAACGTTGTGAACTGATAAGCATCTTCACAGACAGTGCTGCGACTGTTGCTGCTTTGGGGAATAAGGTTAATACTCACCCTGTTGCAAACGACATCTTCGCTGTAGCATCTACGTCTTTTAACAAGTATGCCATCAATTGGGATGAAAGGACACAGCGGCATTCCGTGTAATGAACGGGCTGACTTTTTGGCGCAAAACGTAACGCCTAATTCTGATACTCCTCCTCCTACAATCTCATTCCTAAGTCAAGACTTAAATACCTTATCTGGGACAATGCTTCGGAAACCTGCCAAATGGATTGGGACGAGATCTTACAACAACATATAAAAAGACACAATATAAAAAGACGTTTTATCCTAAAAGTGAAGGAACGCGTTTACAGCAAATGGATTCAGCTCACACATGATTTAGCCCAATATTTGCCAGAACATGGACGCTTCCGTGTTTACCTGAAAATGTTTCACCCCTCCAATTCTGACTGCTGTCAGCTGTGTGGGGTGCGGGACGGTGTCATGCAGTCTTTATATAACTGTCCTATGCTGGATGACATCAGGTATCAGTGCATGCAGCATGCCAATATGAACAATATAGACTAGCCAGTAAAGCATGATTTTTTCCTTACGAAACAACAGCAACTTTAACTTGTAAAAGAAATTTGTTTCACTCTACTCTATTAGATGTGGGATCCGTTGACCCGATCTCTTGTGATTTGATTTACTGTAGCTTTGATGCCAATGTATATACATGCCTTGCTCTGCTATAACAGCATGTAAACTTTGATGTTCAACAATGTTACTTTAGCTATAGTGTACTTTTATTTTTATTATTTTATTTTTTTAATTTTTTATGATATTTAATTTTTATTCTTATTTTCATTTATTTTATTTATTTATTTTATTTAATTTTCTCTTTTCTTAGCTATTATATTATTGTATCCCTCATATGACTAACAGTATGAATCTACTATGTATTTTTCCGTGTTTCTGCCTGGCTGTGCTTAGCGGTTCCAGACAGTAAAGATTATTTTGACTTACTGACTGACTAACTAATAATTGCATGCGGCGCTGCTTGCGTGTTGCTAGTTCAAAGTCTATAAGGTCACGACACGACACCCTGATTCTTCTCTGTATCGTGACTTTTTCTTACGTTTATAGACTTTGAACATAGAATAGAAACATCGTACACACTGAAAAAGACTCAAAATAACACAGTTTTTTTCAGAGTGTACTGTGTTCCTAGAGCGAAGCTCATCGTTTGTTTCTTTCGATCAGAATTAGTTGGATTTCTTGTTATATATATATATATATTCGGTGCTGAATAATAAACTATTTAAATATATAAATATATATTTAAATAGTTCAGCACCGAATTGAAAGAATTTGAAATTCAAAGGTGTAAGATTTTTTTTGTTATCCATCTGATATATTCAGGAGAATAATAATTTATACAAGACATCACCAATGTGCATGATTTGCCAGAGAGTTTTCTGAAATGAAGTCATGAAACTTGCACGAATAGAAAAACATTTGACGAACATTTATTTTGACAGAAAAGATAAAAATACCTCTTAGTTTCACACAAATGCTCAAACAATATCATTCGAAACATCCGACTTTACCCTGTATTTTTTCAGCCGAATCTAAACAAGACGATGATGGGTTAAGTGCCTCTTACAACATTTTTTTGCTTATTGATAAATTAGGAAAACCGCACCCTATTGGAGAAGAATCGATACTGCCAGCTGCGAGTGAGGTTCTGCGTACTGTACTGCACAAGCTACCATCTCATATGTGAAACCCGAGAGATACTCAAGCTGAAGTGTTAAAAATTTAGTAAAAGTGTCTAATCAAGGAATCGATCTTTGATTCTAACGCCAGTAAAAAGTGGAAAAAACGTAAATAAAATCGAGAATAAATTAAATTATTATTCAAAAAAGAAAAGTTTTTAAATAACTTTAAAAGGAGATATAGCGCGATTATGTCTCAGATTTACAAGCATTCAAAACAATAGTTAAATACGAGCAGGAATTTCAAAGTGCCAATAATTTCCCTTGATCAGATTAAAAAATATCACCTTTATACCCTTTTGCATGCGTACCAAAAACATTACCTATAATACGCTATTGCAGTGTTTTTCAACCTCCGATAGACGGATTAATGCAAGTCCGAGAAAATATTTCATCGTAATCATGCTGGTGCAGTCGATATCGATGTACATTTATTTAGTAACAGTAATTTTTAAATAGTAATTTAGAGCTACTGTATGAATTTCGTTACGTACATTATCTGTAGATAAGCATATACAAGTTTAATAAATAAGCAACTGAAAATACATTAATCAGTAGAATAAATATATGCATGATTTCTCAAATTTTCATATTTAGTCATTTCTAAAGTTATCACGTGTGCAAAAATTTATATTATTTTAAAATACATAATAAGATTTTTTTAAATTTATAAATGACAAATGCTCTAATTCTATCCTAACACTAAAGTTAACCATTTCTGTAAAATGCATACATTATACTAATTTTTCAGAATTAAAGTTTATTATTTTGCGACTTAAAGAGAAATCAATTCATTCATTGTCAATAAATTTTAATTATAAAAATTTTAATATTTTATGAAATGTATTGCATGTAACAACAGTCATTCTCAGAAAAACAGAGAAAGTATTTAAATATTCAGCATAGTGTGCAGAACAATCATTATTAAAAGGAAAACAAACTGATTTAGGACCACCGAAACAAATAAATATTTTTCTGGTAATTTACATTTGTTATATATTTTCAAACAGCGTAGATCAAGGCAAGTGTAATAAAATTAACATTTTCGAATTAATTTTATTTAGTAGTATTGTAATGAAGTCAATATATTTATGATATAAAAATTCTTAATTAAGTTAGACTTTTGTATATAAATTTATACTTATTACTAAAATTAATTTATTTAGTCACAAATTCTAAGTCTTTTTCATATCGATACTGTTAATGTAATAATATAACAACCTATTTTTAAAACTTTGTTTGTTCACATTATTGCTTTTTCGGAAAATCAGAAGATGAAAGGGGAAAAATGGGAAAAAGGAGAATGATTGCACTGCACTTAAAAATGTTTGTTCTAATATAGCCGATGTCTTATTTTGAACAAGGTGTTCTTTGAGTGCATACTCATATTTGTAAAGTAATTTTTAACTATTTATACGACTTTCTAAAGCAACTAAGAACAGAATTATACACAGAACTAAGTGGGAAGCACTGAAATATACCAAGAAATTTTACTTAAATATATAAATTTTTTGTGGAAACACCATCAACTGCCGAAACCAGAGAAAAATAAATTTCCATTACTCTTAGAGTATATATATATTGCTTTTAGAACAGATATAGATTGCTTTTAGAGCAGCTATAGATTGCTTTTAGAGCAGGTATAGATTGCTTCTAGAACAGATATAGATTGCTCTTATAGCAGCTATAGATTGCTCAGTACAAATTTTAAAGTATAACTTCTAATTTAAATACAGGTGATGTTGATGTCGACAATAAAAGAAATTGTATTTAGTAATTCGAACACAAATCAATTTTATTCAGTTGAATAAAATTCAACTGAATAAAATTTAATGATAAGATTTGCCAAGTGTCTCAATAAATATAATAATTGATTTGTGTTTGAATTACTAAAAATTACTGGCACGGTTTCAAAAATACCAGAAATTGTATTTACTGTTGTACGTAACATGCAACATGCCTTATTGCATCGATTTTAATGTATCAGCACCGCTCGGTCGATATAGAGCTTACACTGTGTGATTTTACTGTTACTTTAATTTTGCTATTAAAGCAGGGTTGTGGAATAGCGTAAAAATCTACCGACTCCGACTTTGACTCCTATTCCACCTTTCCCTTACCATCTGACTCCAACTCCGAATCCGACCAGGGGTGAAGTTGTTACCGAAAGAGACCCGGAAATTCTGATGTCATCCCGTGACCTCAGAATAAAAAATTCAATAAATACAGTTCTAATAAAGATAGAGCGTAGAAACTTTTTATTCCAAAGCTAAAAGACTTTTCTAAGAAATATATAAATATGTATTCGATAATTTTTACTTTTCCGGCTGTTATGTAGCTATAACAGAAGAAACGTGTAGCGCTCGGTCAAAAAGTGACCCCTGGCAAATTTCTTTCATTTTTGTACTCGGGACACCTTGAAATTTCGATATACGCAAAAGATTCAAGGTTCTGTTTCTATATGTGTGAATGGTATGTAGACTGTGTGTGGGGGCATGATTTTGTTCACCCTGTTTGAAGCCTAATAATTTCTGTGGTCAGAGTGGTCAGAATCGGAGTCGGATGGTTTAACACAGGAGTAGGTTATTAAGCGTCAAAGTGGTTGAACTAAATTGTGTCCCCATATACATTGTAACATCTTAGGCGAGAACATCTTAACGGGTTTTACTGTACTATCATAAAATGGCAAAAAAGCTTTTTTTGAGGGGAGAGACGAATTTTACTTTTTATTTTTTTAAATTTTGAACGCTAATAACGAGTAAAATATTCATTAAGAGATATGACACATGACCAGTTTTATGTCTTCACCCTGTCGACCTTTAATTAAGAACCAAAATTTAATGCCCTTTTATACGCGAGCTACAGTGCGACATTTCGTTTTTTAAACTTTACCCATTCTGAGATATTGTTTAATATCTCAGAACAGAAAATAAAGAAATTAAACAAATTAGACGCCAACACACGCGCGCTCGAATTTCTTCCCTTTACTGACTTTTTTGAGGGTTTCGGGAGGTCTCAAAACGTGCAGATTTGCAAAAAAAAAAAAAAAAAAAAACTTGGAGGGTCAAATTTGACACGATTCCAATACTTTTCCGTTTTATATACATAACAAGTTGGTAAGTAAAAAGGAGAGTCGGCGGATTTTTTGATGACTCCGACTCCACAGCCCTGATAAATTCCCACTGTCTGTACTTCCTTAATCTTGAGTACGCAGTCAACAGATGAACAGTTATGAAAAGCTTAGGGACAGGAGCCCAGGAGACTTGTATACGAACTTCAGTATGGATCGGAAGTTGCGTAATTTCAATTAAAAAATTTTATCCAGAACAATTAGATAGACGACTGACATGACTCGATTGTTATCAGGAAAAATATGATGCACAGAAGTTTTGAATTTGAAAGCCAAATTCAAAACTCCACCACTCAACTAGATCAAAAAATAAGAATATTACATAAGACGAGATCTATTATCCCCCTATCCGAGTAAGAAATCGTAAGAAATCCTTGATTCCCACCAATCCCAAAATACGTTATGTAATTTATGGACGGCTCCTTTCGGATAGTTAAAGACGTAAAATAAATTTCTTGTTAATGGGTACGTTTCTGTATTGAACGATTTGCTCCTGCACTATTTTAGATGCGGATTTTTGCATTTTTGCAAAAAATTGGACATATTTTTAGATTCATCTAAAAATCTTCCAGTCACTCTGGGAGGAGGAAGAACCTAATTCTTGCATCCGCTGAAAACGGATAAGATCGGCTATAATCTAATATTCTTAATTTTTGTTACCATTACTTTTTGCTCGATCAACGCCGGGCTTATTTGCTAGTACAGTGGGTGATCGGTTAACCTCTTAACGCCCACCTGTTATGAATTATAATGTAATTAAGCATAAAAAATACTTTAAACTAAAAAAAAACAAGAGAAATGCGCTAATTTTGAAGAAAAAGCTTCAAATTTTATTTTCCTTTCTCTCGCCTTTCTGTGAAATTTGACACTGATGAGTCATTGTTTACACAGCTGGATGACCTTGAGAACAGCTGGAGTCGGATTTCCCGGGACATTCTCATAGACGTCTCGGGAGGACAAGGGTTTAAAGTAGGGTTTTAGACCTAATACTAATTAGACCTATATTTTTAAAAAATTAAAACTTTATTGCGATTTCCGACCCCCCTAAATTAATTACATTTATATATAATAAAATCTATTGATTAAAAAAGTAAAAAACTATCGGAGGTCATTTTTGACATCAGAAAGTAGCTTTAAATAACTTTACCGAAGTCAAATCCATGCACTACAACTTTAGAACGCTTAATTAATTTTAATACAAAAATCTCATTAAAAAACAATTAAGCCTTAATTGAACCTTATCAAAGACTAATTAAAATCGTGATAAAATTTTTTTGCGCGGGTAAAAATTTTTGATAGAATTTCGAGACTTAAAAAACATTCCAAAAATCAAAAACAAAAAACTTTTGGGAAAGTCGAAATGACCTCATTTTTTGTAACGCTATGTAACATGCCCGAAGTAACTCGGGACTACACGTTAATAAAAACGAGCAAAAATTATCGTCACAATGTCGAGTTGCAATTTTTAATCAATTTAAAATATATGCTCTCGATTTTAGTAGCGTCTTGCTGATGTGCATCATATTTTTCCAGATAACGATTGAGTCCTGTGGGTTGTCTGACTGACTTCGTTGTGGATAAAATTTTTCAATTGAAATGACGTGAAAGCGAAGGTCAGTTATAGTTTATCGGATTCTTCTGCCACTAAGCTTCTCATATCTGGTCTTGACTTACATCTATATTATCTGACACTGTTTTCGAGATTAAGACAGAGAACAGTGAGAATTTATTGGTCTACAATGTTTTCAAATTGCAATCCAAAAAATTTAAATTGATTTATTGCACAAAATGTTTTCGTATCAGATTTAAAAAATGGGTTATAAAGAAAAAAAATTACTAAAACACGACAATGTTTATCTGTCAAAAAATAAGGCAAATTTTGGACGTGCTCATAATGTTCGAATATACGTGCTCATAATGTTTGAATCC
>NW_019385026.1:189042-195469 GCF_000671375.1 Centruroides sculpturatus
TTTCGTTATAAATTGGCTGCATTTCGTGCCCTAGTTAGAAGGGCCTTTTTATACTGCGGCAATATTATGGACAGAGACAAAGAAATCGACAGGATTAAACGGATAGCAGAATCCTTAGGCTACAGGAAAAACATAATTGCCGGCATTGTTAGAAACTTTGAGATAAAGGATACAAAGGTCTCTAAACAAAGACCTTGTAAATACATAAAATTCACCTACAACAAAAATGTAAGAAGCGTTATGAAGGAGATTGCGGACATAAAAGAATCAACGGTGATTTTAAAACGAGCTCATAATTTTTTTAAAATTCTAAGAAACGATAAAGGGGATATTAAGAAAGAAGATAAAGCAGGAGTTTATAAGATCCCGTACGAGAACCAACCATTAGGATTAAAAAAGGAGTACATAGGATTTACAACGAGAAAATTGGGGGTAAGGGTCAGAGAGCATAAATATGATGTTAGGAAAAAATCAAACGCGACTGTGCTGGCCCAGATGGTCCAGCCCAAGGTTCCGTAGCTGGATGGGAAGAAGCTGAAATCATTAAGCAAATACACTCTCCAACTTTAGCGAAGACATCCGAAAAAATGGAAATATACAGAAGCAAACTTGATGATAGATGTATAAACGCCAGAGATGCGGAGGGCCTACCTTCAGCATGGAAGTTTGCTATTAAAAGACATAGAAATGGCTTATGAATGACGACTTGATTCGCAATTCACGTTATGAGAACATTTATAATTTTTGTTAACTGTTAACGACTTGTACTGTTATTTATTTATTGTTGTATGTTATTCATTTTTACAATTGGTATTTTTACACTTTAATTATTTTACTTAATTACTCAGTTATCGATATTTTTGAATTTTAAATTTAAAGTTCTATTCTTTGTGGTTATTCCATATTCGTTTTTTTCAACTTGAAGATGATCTATGAAGTAGATCGAAAACGTTCGTTTTTTAAATAAACTCCCTCGGCAACGGATTAGGTGTTGATTATTTTGATTGGAAGGAATTTCTATAAAAAATATCTCCAAAGCATTGCCTGTAAAGTTTACAGGTAACGCATTGGCAGAAAGTGCAGTGAAATTGAAATCGTTTTTAAAGTATTACCGTTTTATCTCAGATGTACCATACATATAACACAACAAAGTGTAAAAACCTTTTTTTAATCACTGTGTTTTACATTTATAATTATTTGGCGAAGTAAATTCGTGATATCAGGTGTTAGCGCCTCAAGCGCCACCGTATTTTTGTCAATAAAAAAAATTTTATTTAAAAAATTTGTGAACGAGAGTAGTTCTGTAACGGTCATTTGTATCAGCCATTTTGTACCAGTGTTTCATTCCGCATTAAACGTTATTTTTTGCAAAACCGCAGTACTTTCATATTTTTACAGTCCATTAAAGATCGACAAACATCTGGTCCGTCGAGGCGGATCAAGAAGAAAAGAGAGACAACTTCGCAAGCAAATAAGATTGNAACCTATTTTTAAAACTTTGTTTGTCCACATTATTGCTTTTTCGGAAAATCAGAAGATGAAAGGTAAAAAAAATGGGAAAAAGGAGAATGATTGCACTGCACTTAAAAATGTTTGTTCTAATATAGCCGATGTCTTATTTTGAACAAGGTGTTCTTTGAGTGCATACTCATATTTGTAAAGTAATTTTTAACTATTTATACGACTTTCTAAAGCAACTAAGAACAGAATTATACACAGAACTAAGTGGGAAGCACTGAAATATACCAAGAAATTTTACTTAAATATATAAATTTTTTGTGGAAACACCATCAACTGCCGAAACCAGAGAAAAATAAATTTCCATTACTCTTAGAGTATATATATATTGCTTTTAGAACAGATATAGATTGCTTTTAGAGCAGCTATAGATTGCTTTTAGAGCAGGTATAGATTGCTTCTAGAACAGATATAGATTGCTCTTATAGCAGCTATAGATTGCTCAGTACAAATTTTAAAGTATAACTTCTAATTTAAATACAGGTGATGTTGATGTCGACAATAAAAGAAATTGTATTTAGTAATTCGAACACAAATCAATTTTATTCAGTTGAATAAAATTCAACTGAATAAAATTTAATGATAAGATTTGCCAAGTGTCTCAATAAATATAATAATTGATTTGTGTTTGAATTACTAAAAATTACTGGCACGGTTTCAAAAATACCAGAAATTGTATTTACTGTTGTACGTAACATGCAACATGCCTTATTGCATCGATTTTAATGTATCAGCACCGCTCGGTCGATATAGAGCTTACACTGTGTGATTTTACTGTTACTTTAATTTTGCTATTAAAGCAGGGTTGTGGAATAGCGTAAAAATCTACCGACTCCGACTTTGACTCCTATTCCACCTTTCCCTTACCATCTGACTCCAACTCCGAATCCGACCAGGGGTGAAGTTGTTACCGAAAGAGACCCGGAAATTCTGATGTCATCCCGTGACCTCAGAATAAAAAATTCAATAAATACAGTTCTAATAAAGATAGAGCGTAGAAACTTTTTATTCCAAAGCTAAAAGACTTTTCTAAGAAATATATAAATATGTATTCGATAATTTTTACTTTTCCGGCTGTTATGTAGCTATAACAGAAGAAACGTGTAGCGCTCGGTCAAAAAGTGACCCCTGGCAAATTTCTTTCATTTTTGTACTCGGGACACCTTGAAATTTCGATATACGCAAAAGATTCAAGGTTCTGTTTCTATATGTGTGAATGGTATGTAGACTGTGTGTGGGGGCATGATTTTGTTCACCCTGTTTGAAGCCTAATAATTTCTGTGGTCAGAGTGGTCAGAATCGGAGTCGGATGGTTTAACACAGGAGTAGGTTATTAAGCGTCAAAGTGGTTGAACTAAATTGTGTCCCCATATACATTGTAACATCTTAGGCGAGAACATCTTAACGGGTTTTACTGTACTATCATAAAATGGCAAAAAAGCTTTTTTTGAGGGGAGAGACGAATTTTACTTTTTATTTTTTTAAATTTTGAACGCTAATAACGAGTAAAATATTCATTAAGAGATATGACACATGACCAGTTTTATGTCTTCACCCTGTCGACCTTTAATTAAGAACCAAAATTTAATGCCCTTTTATACGCGAGCTACAGTGCGACATTTCGTTTTTTAAACTTTACCCATTCTGAGATATTGTTTAATATCTCAGAACAGAAAATAAAGAAATTAAACAAATTAGACGCCAACACACGCGCGCTCGAATTTCTTCCCTTTACTGACTTTTTTGAGGGTTTCGGGAGGTCTCAAAACGTGCAGATTTGCAAAAAAAAAAAAAAAAAAAAACTTGGAGGGTCAAATTTGACACGATTCCAATAGTTTTTCATTTTATATACATAACAAGTTGGTAAGTAAAGGGGAGTCGGCGTCGGTAGATTTTTTCACGTCTCCGACTCCGACTCCTGCTAAACAACAAAACTCCACTACTCCGACTTCGACTCTGACTCAGACTTAACAGCCCTGTGTGAGACCTAAAAGGCCCCTGGGTCTAAATCAGTAATTTTATTAATAATGTTAATATTTTGTTATAAAATATTCTTTCATTTTTTGTGAGAAAAATAATGTTTTAACGTGGGAAAAGGCAGATAACAGATGTTACTTCCTTTCACAGAAGTTAGTACATCCTCTGTTTTTCCCTTATCTGCGAAAACTCTCGCTTTGATGGGAAATGTTTACCCCTCATTCATTCCCCTTTCATCCGTTCTCATGAAAGAGTTACTGCATGATGATTGGTCGCTGATCGTCACATATACAGAAAATTTGTCAGAATTCGGGGAGTTCATCGACAGAGCTGGAAGTGTCCGAACTCCACATGTTTGCTCTTAAAGGCCAACGCCTATGAGCCATACGACTTACAAAGAATTACCTCTATAGATATAGACATTTCCATTGTAAGTGATCTCTCAAGAAGAGAAGAGAATACAGAATACTCAAGAAGTGCGGCAAATACATCAAATACATAAGAAGTTGAGAACAACTAACACAGGTTGTATGTTTCTAATGATTTTGTGAGCTCTCTCTCTCGATCGTGTATCAGTTAGATCTAAGGCCATATATCTCTCAATCTCTCGTATAGGTTATAATATAGTTCGTATTTATCTTGACGTGTATCTTAATAGTCATATTTATATCTCCTAATCATTTATATCTTGTAATAGATTTATTTACTTATTAAATTTATTCTTGTTGTTTTATAAAAGAATTGTCTCTTAATTTGAATCTGAATCAGATCTCTCCCCACGCGTGTTTATCCGCGTGTAAAATAACTGATAAACTGGTGTCAGACCTGACGTTTGGGGATAAGGACCTCACAGTCTTGAATCCCCCTTTTATCTAAATACTACAGCCCTCCCGGTCAAAAATCTTGACAAGGATCAGATCCAATGATCTGAAACCTTTGAGACTATTCTCACGGAATAGTGCCGATTAAGTGTTACAAGAGTCCTACTTACTCCGTAACCCCGGCTGTTCTCACATCTGTATTAAACAAATGTTTAAAAATGGCATTTTTCTTTAAATTTTAATTTATAACTTCCGAAAAAAGTTATAGAAAAGCACTCAAAATAAATGTAGACAATATCGTTCTTGCTGGGCTGCATTTTTTAAATTCCAGTATTTTTCTTTTGTTACTCTCGAGAAAGCAGTGGAATAAATGGAAATCGAGACGATATATGAAAAGTTTAAAAGTTGAAAGTTCTATTGACTAAATGCTATAAACTTCGTATATAGTTACTTATATCACGCGACTTTCGATCTGGACCGGAAATCAAGCGATATATTTTTAAAATCTTAAGACGATTCTAAATTGTAGCCAACATTCTGACGATATCACAATAGGACAATGATAAAGTTACATAAAGCTCTCTACACAAGGTTCAATAATTACAGTTATGAATATTACATTGAACGTTATATTTGCAATAAACATAAATTAAAAAATACAGCAATGAATGCTTTATCACAATGTAAACAAACTCACGAAAACTTTAACCATATTTGTTTACTAACATCTTTGTTTTTCTATAATATTAAGTTTAAAAGTATATTCTATTAAATTCAATATTCTGTTTATAAAAGATTTCTTATTGATCTGATAAAATGTATGCAGCAGATGTAAAGTTAACCTAAAGTGCATTAAATTTCCATTACTATGATTGATATTCAAAGCTACAACGACCGATTTCCAAGACCACTTTTTTAATTTCACAGATCGATAACTATCGTCATAAATTCCTTCACAGAAGAAAGGTTGCAGTCGAATTGCAAAGAGGTGTTTTGCATTGGTAATTAAGGTATAAAAATTATTATCTCAGTTTAATAATTATTCTTTAATAAAAGTTTTTACAAAGTTTGAAAAGTTTTGATTATTTTTAATTTTATTTTATAAAATTAAATTTATATACGTATTTATACCGTAAAGTAATTTCGTTTATCGGCTAGTTCTGAGAGTAAAATATAATATATGTAGTTTTTACTTTTTAAATATTGCTTTTACGATATAAACAAGTAAAGATATATAATATCTGTAAATCATAACTATCGCTTGTCTGTCCGTATGTTTTTTTTTTAATCTCGAAAATAGTGTGTTAGATAAATGAAATTCGAAACTAGATATGGAAAGATTAGTTGCAGGAGATGCCGATTATATATGAACTTCCGATGCAATCATTACAGACATTATCTTCTTGCATAAACATAAAGTTTAATTTAATAAAAATATATAGAAATGTTTATAAGTTATCTTATTTATAGAATGAAGAATGCTCTGGTGAATACAACCCTTTCGATTTTTGCTATTGAGGTAATGATATGGGCCTGTTACTTATGTTCTGCATTTTGTTTTAGCGAAATAATTAATTTCAAATCTTTATAAATTTATTTCTTAATTTAAAAAATAATTTATTTGTGATATACATTGATAATATAAACGCTAAATCTTATGTGGTTTGCTAAAAAAGTCTGTGTTAATGATATTGCCGTTCTTTAAAATTTTTATTCTTATGTATAACTAATTAGATTGTAAAAATAGAATACAATAAAACGCTCAATACGGAACTGAAAACTGAATAAATACTGGATACCGTTCGGTTTACACAAGTTTACTGTCTTGTAAGAAAAACTCTTATTATTTAACATCCTATTACAATTTTATTTTATTTTATTGAAAGATTCCCGGAGCTGTTTATTTGGATGAAACAAAAGAAAAGTTTTTAGATAAGGGATTTCTGTCAAGAGTCGTTCTCGTTCTTGTCGAATATCTCGGATTTAAGTAAGATATTCGATCTAAATCCTAGAAAATAAAATATATATTATTTAAAATATGAATAATTTTATAAATTTCCATTTCCTTACTTTATAGTAGACATTTTTATTACAGTTATCAAATTAAAAGG
>NW_019385026.1:197203-204426 GCF_000671375.1 Centruroides sculpturatus
AAAAAAAAATTTGTGAACGAGAGTAGTTCTGTAACGGTCATTTGTAGCAGCCATTTTGTACCAGTGTTTCATTCCGCATTAAACGTTATTTTTTGCAAAACCGCAGTACTTTCATATTTTTACAGTCCATTAAAGATCGACAAACATCTGGTCCGTCGAGGCGGATCAAGAAGAAAAGAGAGACAACTTCGCAAGCAAATAAGATTGGGTCAAACTTCATTAAGTCACCTATCCAAGGTAGGAGGAATTTACCTGTCCGTTATACGTGGTAGACAGTTTAAAATGGATCAACTCGAGAAATTAAAGAAAAAGCGCGCTTCGATAAGAGCTAGTGTGACGAAATTAATTAGTAAAATCGATAGTTTAATTGAAAGCGACGATAGAGAGACAGAAACTCATCTAGAAATACTGGATCAGTTGAGTCGAAAGGAAGAGTCATTGAGAACCTTAAACGGGGAGATTGAGGGTTTCATTACTAGCCCAACTGATTATGACACTGAGATAGTCAATAGTGAAGAATATGAGGACAAAATTATAAGTTGTAAATTTAAGATCCAGTCTCGTATTAAACGATTAGAAGCAGATTCGTCCGTGGTCACGGTGACTCAGGGCCCCGTAGTTCGAAATAATTCCGCTAATATTAAGTTGCCGGAGATTCCTCTACCGAAATTCTCTGGAAAATATGAAGAATGGAGTAACTTTAAAATGCAATTTGATAATATCATTTCGTCAAACGAGCAACTGTCGGCAGAACAAAAACTACATTATTTGAAGGCTGCTCTCGTAGGGGAAGCTAAGAGTTTAGAAACGTTAAACGATTCGTTTGCTTCATTGTTTCAAGCGCTACAAGAAAGGTACGAAAATAAGAAATTAATAGTAGAAACCCATGTTAATGCGATTCTGGACTCTGTAAAATTACCTTATGAGTCAGCAAGGGGTTTGAGGAGTTTAATTGATAGCATCAATAGAAATATGCGAGCACTAAAAGTCCTAGGATATGAAAGGAATGAGCTTTCTGATATCTTAATTTTAAATATCGTACTTCAGAAGCTGGATAAGGAGACTCTAAAACAGTATGAGTTCAGTATCAGTTCGAATGACGTTCCTAAACTAGATAATTTGATTTCATTTTTGGAAAAGCGTTCTCAGATTTTAGAAAATATTAATAAGACCACGTTCGTGAAACCAAGGTGTAGTCAAGATAGAGTTAAACCGAAAAGCTTGTTCGTGAAATGTAACAATTCTATGTCTCATTGTATTTTATGTAAGCAAAATCATCCTGTTTACACTTGTGATTCCTTTTTACGGCTTGAAGCCTCCCAAAGAAACGATGTGGTGGCCAAAAACAACCTCTGTTTCAATTGCTTAAGTGATCGGCATAAGTTATCCAGTTGCAACTCTAAGAGCTGCTGTAAGATATGCCGAAAGCGACATAATACATTACTGCATCGAGAGAAACAAGCTATGATTGGTTCAAATGTGCCAGTGGTCGACAGCAAACCGACTCCAATCAAGCAGGACCTTAATCCCGACGCAATAGAGTTTCGTGAAAGTATACCTCACTCACTGTCATGCATTGACAATGGAAATAAGACAATAATTCTCTCGACAGCCATGGTTTGGGTTTTAAATCATACTACCGGAGCCAGCATTCAAGCGCGCGCAGTATTGGACTCGGGCAGTATGTCAAATATCGTTACTAGAGATTTCGCAAGTCATCTGGGTACCCCGCAAGAAATAATCGATCTCACAGTCTCCAGTATAAGTGGAAATAAAACCTCGGTCATGTTTAGGCTGATTGCCACAATAATAAACGGCAATGGATCTTTTTCTAAGAAGCTAGAGTTCTTGGTGGTGCCAAGGATCACGGATTTACTTCCTGTTTCCTCTCTACACATTAGCAAAACAGAAATTCCATGTCAGTTAGCTGATCCAAGATTTGCTACACCAGGCAAGATTGACATGCTTATTGGAGCTGAAGCATTCTTTGAAATAGTTAAGAACGATCAAATTCGTCCATCGTGCAATAATAACCTAACATTTCGTAACACAGTTTTTGGATACATCGCAACTGGATCTACAGAATCTAATAATCAAGATCAATATTGTGGACTAATATCAGAGCCAGAGTCAGTCGATAAGTGTTTACAAAGGTTCTGGCAAATAGAGACTCTAACAGAGGCTCCAAGTTTGATGAGTAAAGAAGAGGAGTATTGCGAAGATCATTATCAAAGAACTCACAGACGTAATGAGGACGGGAGATATATTGTGCAGATGGCAACCAAGGACATACAAAACTTGGGAGAGTCAAGGAAATTAACAGTGAGGAGATTGAATCAGTTATGGAAGAGACTATCAAGGAACAATCAGTTAAAGGAGTTATATCAGAATTTCATGAAGGAGTATTTGGATTTGGATCATATGGAAAAGGTGCAAGAGCATTCTGCTGATCAGGTAGCAAACCCCATATGTTATTACCTTCCGCATCATGGTGTGTTTAGACCAGACAAAACCACTACAAAGTTAAGGGTAGTCTTCAACGCATCTGCTCCCACAACTTCTGGACTGAGCTTAAATGATCATCTCTTGAAAGGTGAAGTAAAGGAAGATGTTTTCGAGATTATGACAAGATTTCGAAAATACAAGTACGCATTTACAGCAGATATCCAGAAAATGTTTCGTCAAATTCTAATTGAGCCCTCGCAACGAGATCTCTTGAGAATTGTTTGGAAGAACGAGGAAGATGAAATGCCAGTCACCTATAGACTGAAAACTGTGACTTACGGGACCGCCAGTGCTCCCTTTCTTGCGGTGAGAACTCTTAAGCAGTTGGCTCACGATGAAGAAGCAAGCTATCCTCTGGCCTATAAAACCATATTACGAGATGTCTACTGGAAGACATCGTATCGAGCAAGATTTCGATGCTGCCCTCGAACTACAATCTCAGTTGTGCAATATGTTGAGCACATGTGGAATGACACTACACAAATGGAATTCTAATTCAATGAAATTGATGAACAGCAGTTCACCAGAAAATAAAGAACATTGCTTTTCCTCAAGTGCAGAACCAACAGTAAAAACCTTAGGCATTATTTGGAAACCGGTTGAAGATCAGTTCATATTCAAGGTATCGATTCCAGAAAAATTGCATTATACGAAACGAGAAGTGTTGAGTGTCATCGCCAGGCTTTATGACCCCTTGGGTCTTCTAGCACCAGTTATAATTCGAGCAAAGATCTTTCTACAGAAACTGTGGCTCAGTAAGCTCGATTGGGAGGATACTCTACCAGAAACCCTTAACTATGAATGGGTGAACTTTGTATCGTCCTTGAAGGCCTTGGACGACCTTAAGATTACTAGATATATTTTGACAGACCCCCTTCAAAGAGCTGTCTTGCTAGGATATGCAGATGCTTCGGAGTCAGCTTATGGAGCAGTAGTTTACATGCATTGCATAAAGGAAGATGGAGCTGGCAAGACACGACTTATTGCTAGTAAATCTCGTGTTGCTCCTCTTAAGGTCATTACAATCCCTCGATTAGAGCTATCAGCTTGTCTTGTACTGTCTCAGCTGATCAAGAAAGTACGCTCATGTCTGCGAATGGATATAGCTGAGGTGATCTTACACACAGATTCAACTATTGCCATCGCTTGGATCAACACTCCCGCATATCGCCTGAAGACCTTTATTGCGAATCGAGTGGAAAAGATACGATCTATTACTGAAGGCTGTCACTGGAAACATATAGCCTCCCACTCCAATCCTGCAGATGTAGTTTCTCGGGGTTTAAAACCGCAAGATCTACTATCCATGGAATTATGGTGGAGTGGGCCGCAATCTCAACTAGCATCATCCGTTGAACATCAGGATGAATATGCCATCGACACTTCCTCAGATGAACAATATCTATCTGAGCTTAAAAACCAATCGGACGTTAATTTAATGTCAGTGTCAAGCTCTGACCTTGACAATACCTTGTTTGAACTTAATAATAATTATATGAAATTAATTCGCATACTCAGTTATATTTTCCGGTTTCTACATAACATAAGGCATGTAACTCGTCGATCTGGACCTTTATCAAGGGAAGAACTCCAGGAGTCCAAAATTTATTTGATCGGCAAGGTACAAGGAATTGCCTTTGCCGAAGAAATAAAAACACTGCAAATGAGAAGGAATCTAACGAAGGGTCAGTTAAGCAGATTGCATCCCTTTCTAGATAAACAAGGCCTAATGAGAGTCGGCGGTAGATTGAGCAATTCAAATTTACCATTTGACAAAAAGTTTCCAATTCTGCTACCTAAAAATCACAAGTTAACCTACTTAATTATGAGATATTATCATTTGAAAAATTTGCATGTTGGTGCGCAAACTTTACTTTATCTCGTCAGACAAGAATTCTGGCCTTTAAGTGGAAGAAACCTGGCTAGAAGGGTAGTACATGAATGCATCGTTTGCTTTAGAAATAAACCCAAAGGCATGGAACAAATCCTAGGAAATCTTCCTTCAGAGCGAATCACTCCAAATCCCCCTTTCAAACATGTAGGGATTGATTTTTGTGGTCCTTTTCTTATTAAATATAAAGGACAAAGAAAGGGCATCTATCACAAGTGCTACGTCGCAATCTTCGTTTGCCTTGTGACTAGGGCAATTCACCTTGAAGTAGTTACTGACTTAACAACCGAGGCAATGATAGCAACTTTGAAAAGATTTTTTAGCAGACGGGGTAAAAGTGCATCAATTTGGACAGATAATGCCACAAATTTTGTAGGTGCCAGTGCTGAGTTGAAACGCCTACATAACTACGTAAGAGCACCTCCTGACAGTTTNTATTATAATTTTATTTTATTGCATTGAAAAGTTTCCCGGAGCTGTTTATTTGGATGAAACAAAAGAAAAGTTTTTAGATAAAGGATTTCTGTCAAGAGTCGTTCTCGTTCTTGTCGAATATCTCGGATTTAAGTAAGATATTCGATCTAAATCCTAGAAAATAAAATATATATTATTTAAAATATGAATAATTTTATAAATTTCCATTTACTTACTTTATAGTAGACATTTTTATTACAGTTATCAAATTAAAAGGAGAGATATAAGAGATATTAAGTATCTTTTCAGAAATAAAGTAAGAAATATACTTTATTAGATGATAGCAACGCTGTACTATACATTTTTTTCACTGTCTATTTATATTGTTTAGTCAATTGACATCATCGTGCCAAGTACACAGTCTTTTGGGCGTTATAAATACATGGATTTCTCTCAGATCATTACTGTAGATGGCGTAAGATTCGTTGTTGGTAAACCAGCAGAATTATCAAAATTAACTGCAGTAATTCGTCCATTTTCTATTCAGGTAATTATAATATTATATATTAATTCCAGATAAATTATTTGAATAGAATAATATATTATTTTAATTAATATATATTTTGATATTTCAAATTTATTGAGTAGAAACTAAATTTCCTGAAAAAAGACGTAATTAAAAGTTAGTAGTCGAAGATTATAAGAAAGAAAATTTATAACGTAATATTCGATTCTTACTAAGAATTCAGGTTATTTTCATAAAAAAACTTAACAGTTTTTTAAAAGCATTACCTAAATTTTTAGTAAGAAATAATCTAACAAAAATTATGCTCAAATAACAGCAAGATTCAAAGATAAAACAAAGCTACAATTAAATATTTTCAGCAAAATAAATGTTTTAGATATTTTATATATCTGAGTCTGCATTCATGTAATAGTTAAAAATATACTTGTTATTTCTTTACAGATGTGGATAATAATTATTTCTGTATTCTTTATCTGTGTGATTTTATTCACAATAATATTTCATAAAGATGAAAAGTTGCATAACAAGAAACATTTAAAAGCATACGATATTGCTTGGGCGTTATTTGGGTCATTTTTTAATCAAGGTTGTATGAAAACTAATATTAATAACAATTTAGTTAAACAGATATTACGTAATGATAACTACTTTAATTCATATTAATGTCTTATTTTCACAGGAAATCAGTTATTTTCACCTTCCAGTCACAGCTGTAGACTGATTGTCTCGGGATGGATTTTTGCAATATTTATTATTACTGCTAGCTATAGCGGAGTATTGATGTCCTTCATCACTTTTCCTGGTCGAGAAATTGTGCCCACAACTTTTACTGAATTAACGAAGGCTGCCGAAAATGGAAAGTATACTGTAAGCGTTACTCCTGGTTCCCCAGTTCAAAGATTCATTTTTGTAAGTATAATGTATGTAATATAAATATAATAATATAATATATACAACGCGTTCTTACAACTTATTTGCGTTATATGTAATAATTTCTTAATCATTTCAATCAGAAATGTAATGATCGTCCTCATAATTTTTTACCGCTATGCATTACTCGATTAAGCTTTGCATTGTTCCAATTATTTTTATTTTAAAAATTTTCAGTTGAAACATTTCAATATTTGTAATAAACGTAAATACACTGAAATGTATTTATGTCTATCCAGACATATAAAATATGAAATCATAATTATATCGAATTTTAAATCATTCTCAAACACATTAATTTTTTCGAAAAATTTGGAAATTATAACAATTAAATTTCTATTATTCAATGCCATCTAGAGAGACATGAAATAATCTAAATGTAAACAAATATAATACGGTGTTACTACAGGACAAAGGGAAGGAATTTCATTGATCCGTTTATAGCAGAATCCGTAGGCTACAGGAAAAACATAATTGCCGGAGTTGTTAGAAACTTTGAGATAAAGGATACAAAGGTCTCTAAACAAAGACCTTGTAAATACATAAAATTCACCTACAACAAAAATGTAAGAAGCGTTATGAAGGAGATTGCGGACATAAAAGAATCAACGGTGATTTTAAAACGAGCTCATAATTTTTTTAAAATTCTAAGAAACGATAAAGGGGATATTAAGAAAGAAGATAAAGCAGGAGTTTATAAGATCCCGTACGAGAACCAACCATTAGGATTAAAAAAGGAGTACATAGGATTTACAACGAGAAAATTGGGGGTAAGGGTCAGAGAGCATAAATATGATGTTAGGAAAAAATCAAACGCAACTGTGCTGGCCCAGATGGCTCAGGCCCAAGGTTCCGTAGTTGGATGGGAAGAAGCTGAAATCATTAAGCAAATACACTCTCCAACTTTAGCGAAGACAGCCGAAAAAATGGAAATATACAGAAGCAAACTTGATGATA